>NC_138771.1:455969701-456182201 GCF_965119305.1 Pelophylax lessonae | reverse complement strand
GCTCCACTCTGTGCGTCCGACACCCAGCCACACTG
This sequence comes from Pelophylax lessonae, assembly GCF_965119305.1. Lineage (NCBI taxonomy): Eukaryota > Metazoa > Chordata > Amphibia > Anura > Ranidae > Pelophylax > Pelophylax lessonae. The sequence goes on along the minus strand of NC_138771.1, from coordinate 456,182,166 downwards.
TCTTCTCACCTTAAAGGTAGCCCCTGTATTACCAGACGGGCTGACAAAGCACAAGACTCTCACGGATAACAAAGGGATTCCAATATTGATGGCACATACATGTGGGATCAGAAATCCTTAGCCAGGCGACACACTTGTGCGTTTGGACCACTTCCTTAAGAAACTAGGCATTTTATATCAGGAGGGCTCCGATCACCAGAGTAACTTCACTCATCCATACAAAAAGAAAAAAGGTCTGGACATAGTGCTTTAACCTTTAAAAACACTTTAATGCTTCACATAAATATAAAAAAAAGTACCTGAACAGGCACTGGACACAGTGCACTATGAACACCTGTAACACAATCACACTTTCCGTGATGGATGGCAGGAGACGTCATCGGCCCCTCCCCCTCCATACGCGTTGCGTCCCTGTAGGCGGGACTTCATCAGCGAATGAGAGGGAGAGGAGCACGGCCGCATAAATAGAGCAGAGGGCTCGCAAAGGACCGCCCTCCGGACACACTAGTACTGCACCCGAAAGACAAACTCATAGATACAATGGAGTAAACAACCGGGTTGCGTGGAATCACTGCAACCTGGAAGACAGACTCCATCACCATACTGACAATGCAGTAAACAACCGGGCTAAAAGCATTATATAGCAAGGAATCCCCAATCAAAACTCCTATAGTGCAAATGCTAAACAACATAATATTAATAATAATAGTAATAGCCAAACTCATGGTAAATTACCAAAAATTGGCATAAATACATAAAACCCGGTGATGATCAGACCAGCTGATTCCATATCACTAGTACCAATAATTTGCTAAAAAAAATTAAAAAAAAAAAAACCCTCAGATTTAAAAGGCTAATACTGACCAATAATTACAGTAATTAAGCCCAAATCTTAATCAGGGGAGAGGGGCCAGGACCTTAAACCAGCCATCCATTTACATAAAAAATACTCAATACAAATTAATAATAAAATAACAAAAATTAAATGATACACATAAAAATAAAATAAAAATTAAATTAAATGAAAAAATAAATGAACTAATGCTGCACAAAATACTAACGATCTGAAATAAAGAAATTAAAGGTCAAACTCAACATTAAGACCTCTGGGAACAGAAACCTTAGTCTCGTAAATCCAGAATGATTCCCAACAACTAAGCTGGCGTATAAAATTGCCACCACGCCAGTGTTGTTTAACATTTTCAATGCCCCAAAATGTAAGGCTACGTGGGCCGCGATTATGAACATTCCGGAAGCGACGCGACACATTATGTGTTTTTTAGGCCCTTTTTGATGTTACCCACATGTTCTCCAAGTCTAACCTGTAGGGGCCTGGAGGTTCTCCCGATGTATTGCAAGCCACTTCCACACTCTAACATGTAAACCACTCCTACGGTGGCACATGTAATTAAACCTTTGCTGGTATAAGTTCTATTAGTGGCTGACGCAGTAAATTCCTTGCATTTTTTGCAATTCACCTTGGAGTGTCTGCAGGCTACGCAATGCCCACAGGCATAAAAGCCCAACAGAAAGGAGAACAACCTGTTTTCAGAATGTACTGAGGGGTCATCTACACCAGGAGCCAACCGGTCTCTCAAGGTAGGGGCCTTTTTGTAGATGAACTTGGGTCTAACAGGAAGGACAGGGCCCAACACTCTATCCTGCCTAAGAATAGACCAGTTCCTTTCCACTATCTTTCCAAGCTTTCTGTATTGAAGATTATAGTCAAAGATAAACCTATATTGGTTATCCCCAGCTGGTTGGTTGGCAGCAGGTTTAGGGGCTACCAGTACATTCCTATCCAACTGTTTCACTTTGGCCATTTCATTAGTTAATGTATCCCTACCGTAACCCTTTTGAACGAAACGGTCAACCAGTACCTCCGACTGTGATAAATAGTCACACAGAGGTACAGTTGCGCCTCAAACGATTAAACTGGCCCCTCGGAATATTGCAAAGCCAAGATCGATGATGGCAACTCTCAAGCAGACTATAGGCATTCCGATCTGTTGCCTTAAAATGGTTTCACATCTTGAAGTGATCTCCTTCAGTAGAGATCTCCAGATCAAGGAATATAATTTTTTCTTTGCTGATATTCCAGGTTAAGGCAATGTTTTTGTTATTGTCATTCATTTTGTCTATAAATGATTCTAAGCCACTGATGTCCCCCTCCCAAATAGGGATCAGGTAATCAATTTACCTATGGTAGCACAACAACTAAGGGGGGGCGGCCATGGAACACCACCTCTGACTCCCAGTGGGCCATGAAAAGATTGGCCACATTGGAAGAAAAACGGGCTCCCTTGGCTACCCCCCCTAGTCTGTAGGTAATACGCTCTATTATACCAGAAATAGTTTGTGGAAAGACAAAAATTTAAACACCTGCGTAGGAACCCTATATTCTTCCTGGGTAGGTCAGATGTTCCAAATGCCCAATTAACGTCTGACAAAGCCTCTTCGTGACTTATAATGGTGTATAGCGAACTCACGTCCGCGGTAACCATTATAGTAGAAGAGGAACATGTAAGGGATTCTAATATTTGTATAACATGTTTTGTGTTCTTAAAGGTAGGCATCAGTTTTGACTACCAAAGGCTGTAGGAAAAATATCTACAGTGCCTTGCGAAAGTATTCGGCCCCCTTGAACTTTTTGACCTTTTGCCACATTTCAGGCTTCAAACATAAAGATATAAAACTGTAATTTTTTGTGAAGAATCAACAACAAGTGGGACACAATCATTAAATATTTTAAACTTTTTTAACAAATAAAAAACTGAAAAATTGGGCATGCAAAATTATTCAGCCCCCTTAACCACTTAAGCCCCGGAGGATTTGGCTGCTAAAGGACCAGGGTTTTTTTTGCGATTTTTTACTGCGTGACTTTAACGGACAATTGCGCGGTCGTGCGACGCTGTACCTAAACGAATTTGACGTCCTTTTTTTCCCACAAACAGAGCTTTCTTTTGGTGGTATTTGATCACCTGTGCGATTTTTTGATCATGCGCTATAAACAAAAAAAGAGCGTAAATTTTGCAAAAATAACAATATTTTTCAGATTTTTTTATATGAAATTCCCCCAAAAAAAAAGTAAAAATCAAAATTTTTTAACATTTTTCGGCCAATTTGTTTTATGCTACATATGTTTGGTAAAAAAAAAAAAAAAAAAATCGCAAAAAGCGTATTTTGATTGGTTTGCGCAAAAGTTATCGCGTTTACTAACAAAGGGAAAGATTTTTGTCATTTTTGGTGTTTTTTTTTTTAACGCGTAATGGCGGCGATCTGCGATTTTTTTTTCGGTACTGCGACATTGCGGCGGACAGATCGGACCCTTGACTGACATTTTTGACACTTTTGGGGTTACCAGTGACATTACTGCAGTAATCAGTGCTATACATATGCACTGTTACTGCAAAAATGACACTGGCAGGGAAGGGGTTAACTTTATTGGACAGGGAGGGGTTAAGTGTGTCCTAGGGGCGTGCTTTCTACTGTGTAGGGACATTCCTATTGGTGTAAAAGCAAAGATCAACCGTTCTACATAGTAGAACGGACAGATCTTCACTTTTACACAGGGAGAACTGACAGGCAGCTTGTTTACACAAGCTGCTCTGTCTTTCTCCCTTCACAGGAGCGATCGCAGTGTGACTGGCGGACATCGAGTCCGCCGGTCACACGCACTGACTTGCCTGTGAACGAGCCGCGGCGGGCGCGCGCCCGCCCGCGATAGGCTCGCAAGTCAGTGACAGGCGAGTGACGTACCGATACGTCACTCTGCCTGGCCGGGGCTGACCGCCGCAGTATATAGTCGTGCGGCGGTCGGCAACCGGTTAAGTTAATACTTTGTAGCGCCACCTTTTGCTGCAATTACAGCTGTAAGTCGCTTGGTGTATGTCTCTATCAGTTTTGCACATCGAGAGACTGACATTTTTGCCCATTCCTCCTTGCAAAACAGCTCAAGCTCAGTGAGGTTGGATGAAGAGCGTTTGTGAACAACAGTTTTCAGTTCTTTCCACAGATTTTCGATTGGATTCAGGTCTGGACTTTGACTTGGCCATTCTAACACCTGGATATGTTTATTTGTGAACCATTCCATTGTAGATTTTGCTTTATGTTTTGGATCATTGTCTTGTTGGAAGACAAATCTCCGTCCCAGTCTCAGGTCTTTTGCAGACTCCATCAGGTTTTCTTCCAGAATGGTCCTGTATTTGGCTCCATCCATCTTCCCATCAATTTTAACCATCTTCCCTGTCCCTGCTGAAGAAAAGAAGGCCCAAACCATGATGCTGCCACCACCATGTTTGACAGTGGGGATGGTGTGTTCAGGGTGATGAGCTGTGTTGCTTTTACGCCAAACATAACGTTTTGCATTGTTGGCAAAAAGTTCGATTTTGGTTTCATCTGACCATAGCACCTTCTTCCACATGTTTGGTGTGTCTCCTAGGAGGCTTGTGGCAAACTTTAAACAACACTTTTTATGGATATCTGTAAGAAATGGCTTTCTTCTTGCCACTCTTCCATAAAGGCCAGATTTGTGCAGTATATGACTGATTGTTGTCCTATGGACAGAGTCTCCCACCTCAGCTGTAGATCTCTGCAGTTCATCCAGAGTGATCATGGGCCTCTTGGCTGCATCTCTGATCAGTCTTCTTGTATGAGCTGAAAGTTTAGAGGGGCGGCCAGGTCTTCGTAGATTTGCAGTGGTCTGATACTCCTTCCATTTCAATATTATCGATTGCACAGTGCTCCTTGGGATGTTTAAAGCTTGGGAAATTTTTTGTATCAAAATCTGGCTTTAAACTTCTCCACAACAGTATCTCGGACCTGCCTGGTGTGTTCCTTGTTCTTCATGATGCTCTCTGCGCTTTAAACGGACCTCTTAGACTATCACAGTGCAGGTGCATTTATACGGAGACTTGATTACACACAGGTGGATTCTATTTATCATCATTAGTCATTTAGGTCAACATTGGATCATTCAGAGATCCTCACTGAACTTCTGGAGAGAGTTTGCTGCACTGAAAGTAAAGGGGCTGAATAATTTTGCACGGCCAATTTTTCAGTTTTTTATTTGTTAAAGTTTGAAATATCCAATAAATTTCATTCCACTTCATGATTGTGTCCCACTTGTTGTTGATTCTTCACAAACAATTACAGTTTTATATCTTTGTTTGAAGCCTGAAATGTGGCAAAAGGTCGCAAAGTTCAAGGAGGCCGAATACTTTCGCAAGGCACTGTATATATTGACCCAGTCTCGCTGTAACCGAGTCGATCCCATTAACAATGGGACGTCCTGGTGGCTGCTCCGCATTCTTATGGATGTTTGGAAGACAATAGAGGATTGGTGTCCTACAGAACAAGGGGTCCAAATAGGACGACTCCTTTTTAGTCAAAACTCCCATACCTCTTCCCTCCTCAATCAAATCATGCAGCTCGTTCTTAAATGAAATGAGAGGATCTTTACTTAAAGTGTAGGTGTCACGATCGGATAGTAATTTCTCTATTTCTTTGCAGTAATATTCCTTACTAAGGACAACCAGCCCCCCCCCCCCCCCACACCTTATTAGCAGGCCTAATAACAATCCCTTTTTTCTCCTTTAAGGATTTAATGCCTTTCCTGATATACTGGGGGTCCATACACTTTATCTTTAAACACTCTAGATCTTTACATGTTTCTAAAGAGCTCAACATGTTTGTTGTCAGAGGCAGCAGGGTTAAAAGGTAGATTTGTTCCTAAGGTTAGAATTCCCTGGTAATGGGGTGGTGGTATTTCTAACAATAGGATTAGACATGTAATACCTTTTGATATTTAAGTTTCTCACAAATTTCTGTATGCTCAGGTATGCCTGAAATGTATTTAAATTCCTTACCGGGGCAAACTTAAGACCTCTATCAAGGGTTCTAAGCTCATCCTCATTAAGGGGCACCCCGCTCAGATTATAGATACCGGATCCTATTGGGGTTTTGGCCTTTTGTAGCCTCCTACCCCCTCAACTTTCTCTCAACTTTTTATTTTTCAAAAGGAGTCGTTGGCTTGTCCATGTTGTATTCCTGGGGGGTCCCTCTGCCATCTCTCGGTTTGAGGCTGGAAAGGAGGGGGACCCTCCTCGTATCTCATGGGAGACCCTAACAAAGCATTATGATGATTACCAGTATTGCCTATATGCTGTAAAGGTTCAAAGCTATTAGGGATGGGGTAATTTGGGGGGACGGGGCGTAAAAATCGTCCCCTCCCAGAATCGTTCCCTCTTTGTTGGTAATAGGACTTTTGGTAACCATAAGGGGAATGTTGTACATTATTCCAATGAGGTGCAGGAAAAACACTCCCATTATCTCTCACCCCTTGAGAGTGCTGTGTCCTACCCCTCCCCCTCTTATTCCTACCTCTTTTTCCACCTCCCCGAGACCCAACGGTTTCTCGTTGGGGAGTGGAGAACCTTACCTCCTGATATATAGATGTAGCATTTGTCCAAACCTGATCTACAGGGGTAGGTGGCACCGAATCCAAAGGAGGATCAGCCTCATTTGGAAAAGGGGCATTAACAGCATTTTTTTGCCATTTAAATATATCATTATTAGTAAAATCTCCTACGTCGCTGTTGTATTGCAAATTGACTCCTATACAAGAATGAATGAAACATCTGCCAACGGTCCATCGACTAGAATACCTCTAGAATATAGCATGTTTAAAAAAGAAAAGAAAAAACCGGCGTTCCACATAGTGCAGTTAAAACTTTTAGATTTACATTGCTCCAAGCTGGATGTAGATATGCAAAAAAGATCACACCTAGAGTTCAGCTTTAAAGCGGTAATAAACCCAAAACCAAAAATGTAATTTATTGCAGCTTACCAATCATTAGATGTAGTGGCTGCATTTTTCTTTTTTTTTTTTTTTTTTTTTTTTTTTTAGACTTTTTCCATTATTTCGCCTGCTGATCAGGCCAGTAACACACCTCCTGCACCTGTGCCTCCACTCTGGATAAAGGAGCACAGGGGGGGCAAACTCCAGCTAATACTTTATCAGCATTTACAGCAAACAGTTTTTTTTTTCTCTTTTGGGATAAAGGTTTTAAATAAATAAAACTGATCATTGCCAGTACCCCGTCAGTAGTAAATCAGCATTTAAAGAGGTTGTAAACCCAAATTTTTTTTTTTTTCATTTTCATTGTTTTCTTACTAGCTCATTGAAATGAAATACTTACCTTAGAGCGAGCCCCCGCTGTGCCGCCCGCTTACCTCTATGACGAGCGACATGTTCAGTCGCCCGTCTTCCGGGATCGCGGCACACGGCAATCTGATTGGCCGGAACCGTGGTGACGTCATTCCCGCACACGCGCCGACGGTCACGGCACGGGGCTCTGAAGGAACGGCGCCAGCGGCCGTTCCTTCAGAGCGCATGCGCCAGTGATGTCACTGGCTGCATGTAAGGTAAATCTCTCCTAAACGGTACATGTTTAGGGGATATTTACAGTACCTATAGGTAAGCCTTATCATAGGCTTACCTATAGGTACAACTTGCAGAGGAGGGTTTACTTCCTCTTTAAATCAGATTTTTTTTTTTATTCAAATCATATTTTCTTTTTATCAAATTTATTTTAATAAAATGTTTAGGAGTAAAAATCTAGTTTTCTATTTAGGATACATTAGTAATGTAGTTTATGCAACATGAAATGGAGCTTAGTTATGTAACATGAGGCTGTATATTCTGCATTAATGCATTCACACAATTTCACACTAACTACCAGCAAGAATAGGTCCTTGCATTTAAAGAGCACCTGTCATTTCACATCCATCATGACAGCGCCTATTAGTGGGCATCCACTCACCTGCTCCTGCCACGTCCCTCACCTTGTCGAGTGAATGGGATAGTTGGCGAGGCAACAGCGGGTCAGAGGAGTCGGCGCTGCGGGACAGAGATGACAGTTGCTCTGGAGTTGATAAACTGCATATAACCATAGTGAATAAACAATAGTGAATAAACAGATATATACATCCTCATTTACATAAAAAATTGTGAAGTCCATATATGATCCCACATGTGAATAACGTCCTCAGTGAATATAGGAAAGGTTCTCTCTCCACCTGCATGCAGACGCACTATACACTCACCAGATCTAATTGACCCCTATTACAGGGAATCAAATTACTCATATGAGAAAATCCAGGATGTCATACATGAGGTCACACGAATGGATTCAAATCAAACCGCTGCTGTCATCCATTCAATGTGTGTATAAGTAGCTTTTTCAAAGCACCAGTGCTGCCATTTAGAGAGGGAGAGGAAGAAACACTCTCATGGTGCAGCATTTCAAACCATTTATTTACAAAAGGAGGTTGTATTGCACTTCCATCAAATAAGACAGGGATCAGCAAGTATTGTATAGGAATCGCCGGTTTGCGCTCCACCTGCGTTCCAGCTGATCAGAAATTATGTATCTCAAACACCAGCCACCAGACATCATTTATTTGTTTATTCACTATGGCCATATGTATTTTATAATATAAGAGCGTGGTTCCTTTGTTTCTTTTCACGGTATAGGCGTTTTTTACACTTAACAACACGCAACTCTTTATTGTAGTTTGTTTTTTGGTTATTGATTTGCTTGGGTTTAGAACATATTGGGTTCCTATATTTTATGATTTAAATTGACTTGATTTAAATCAAATCCATCCTGCCTGTTCTTTTGAAAAACAATAGACTTACTAGCCAGATCACCAAATGAAAATAGAAGAAAGCCTAAAAAAAAAAAAAACGAATGCAGCCACCACATCTAATTGGTAAGCTTCAACAAAATGAAAGTTTGCATTTGGGCTTACTACTGCTTTAAGTAAACTTCAGGCCTAAAAATTGGATTTTGTAAGAACTTACCGTAAAATCCTTTTCTCTGAGTTCTTTGACAGACGCAGCTCCCGCCCCTCTATTTTGGGGTTGGTTGTGTCTTCTTTAACTGCTTGCTACAAAAACAGATTTGAGAGCACAAGGTGTCTGGGGTTACGTCGTAGGGACAGCCCCTATAGGCGTGTCGAGTGAAAACTTTTCACTGCCTAGTCTACTCCTGTAGATGGCGCATAATCCATTAGTGAAGAAGCATTAAGAGCTGCGTCTGTCAAAGGACGCAAGAGAAATATGCAATTTACCACGTGGAAAAAATGAAAAAAAAAAAAAATGGCTCCAGCAACTATACTGATAAATGATATACGTACCCTGCTTATTACTCTTACTGCTTTTTTTACTCTTCTATTTCTTGTAGAACCTGACCAGGTTTCAGAAGCTGAAAAGTAATGTGCCATCTAATTACCAGCTGACTACTATGTGTTAGTGCTGAGAATCTTTTTTTAGAAGGGAACCCAGCAGCATGGGTACAGGTCTGGCATCTCATTTTGCCCCAGAACATATTCATAATTAGCTGGGTTGCTCTGGAGCCTTGTTGCTTAGCTACGTATGGACGCATGAAAATAACTTTTTGATGTTGGAGCATAAATAGAAGATCCTATCATCTGTCATCAAAGCAGAGCAAGGTACAAAATGCTTTCTGCCTTTCCAGACAACACATCAAGAAGTCGCTCAATAAATAGGGATATTATACATAATGTATCCTGTAATAATAACAGCAATAGTAATAAAATAACACAAAGAAAGCATACCAAAAAAGAATGTTGAAACAAAACCAAAATGTATTATTCTCAAACAAACCAATTTTTAATATCATATGATCTTTTCGTTCAGGACATTCAAACAACATTAATCCAGGTATTGAATGTTCATAGGATTGTTTGTTCAAAAACCTACTAGTATATAACCAGCTGAAAGCAGTATCAAACCTAAAGCCAAAAAAGTAATATATTGCAGCTTACCAATCTTTAGATGCCCGTTTCAGTTTGGTGTTCTGGCCAGTAACACTTTTTTCTTTTTTTTATTAGACTGCGTTCACTCTGGATGAAGGAGCACAGGGGACACCCTTGCACAGCGAGGAGGAGAGTTAGATGAAGTAGCAGATTTTAGTACACAAACAAATTAAAGCCAAACTCCAGCACATACTGTTTTGTTTCCGTTTGCAATAAAGATTTTACATGACTAAATAAAAGCTGGTTATTGTAAGCACCCCTGTAAGTGGTAAATGGTTTGACTGTAACTGATACATTTGCTGGAGAGATTGTGCTTTTGAAAAATAACAGATGTACTGGCCAGGTCACCAGATGAAAATAGAGGAAAGCAAGCTGCAATATAATAAATTTGCTTTAGGATTCAATACCCCTATAACACCTCTTTCACACGGGGTGGATCTGTTTTGATGGACTACGCTTGCTCAGCGGGGATCGCTCCTCTGATCCCCGCTGAGCAGGTGGAAAACAGGTCTGTCTCTACTCTCTCCCTCCCTCTATGGGGAGATCGAATGAAAACAGGCAGTCTGTCCGTTATCATCCGATCCGACCCGCTGGACAGATGGCAAACGTATCGCCATATGTCTGTTTTCAGCGGATCCTGTCGGATTGGATGCCAGGCAGGTGTCAGCGGACACATGTCTGCTGACATCCGCCTCCCCATAAAGGTCGATGGGTGGCACGATTGGGTCCGCCTGAAAAACGGAACAGGCGGACCCGATCGTGTGAAAGGGGCCTAAAAGAACTCCTGATTAGAGGATTCTGTAACATACTAAAAAATAAAAAACAGTAACGGCCAAAGCGGGTGAAACAGGCGAGTGAAGTTCAAATTCCAAAGTTTAAATTCGAGGAAGCCAGAACAGAAGGTGGTTCAACAAACCACACAAATATGAAACCCAGCGATAAAAGAATAAATACACAGAAAATACATTGAACTTTCTAGTACCTTGTTAAAGATAAAATTATGATTTCTTCCTAATCCGATCTCACCACTTTCTGACCGCCCCACGCGGATTTACTGCAGCAGGGCGGCTCGGTTGAGCAAAATCACGTAGATCTACCTGATTTTGTGCATGCGGTCTCAGTTTAGACACGGCGGGAGGCGAGCCGGGGGGGGGGGGGCCTCCCGCGATCGTCAGAGAAGCTGACAGAAGACCCGCCTGCTTTGTTTACATAGTCTTACGTCACACAGGCAGAGAGAGATCGGGGTTTCAGCTTAGCTCTGTACCTGTCACAGAGCCGCCCCCCCCCCCCCCCCCGCAGTAAGTAAGCACAGTTGAACATACATTAACCCTCCCAGTGTTAACCCCTTCCCTGCCAGTGTCATTTATACAGTAACAGTATTATTTAGCATTGATTACTGTATTCATGTCACTGGTCCCCAAAGAGTGTCAAAAATGTCAGTTAGGGGTCCGATCTGTCCGCTGCAATGTCGCAGTCCCGCTAAAAATCGCTGATCACTGCCATTACTAATAAAAACAAAAAAATAAAAAGTCCAAAGATCTATCCCATAGTTTGTAAACGCAATAACTTTTGCGCAAAACAATTAAAATAAGATTTTTGGGATTCTTTCACAATATGTAGCAAAATACAAAATTGGCCTAAACTGATAAAATTTGATTTTTTTATTTGAATGTTTTATAACAAAAGTAAAAAATATTGTGTTTTTTCAAACCTTTTGCTATATTTTTGTTTATACCGCAAAATCTAAAAAGCACAGAAGTGATCAAATACCATCAAAAGAAAGCTCTATTTGTGGGGAAAAAAAGGACATCAACTGTATTTGGAAACAGCGTTGCACGACCGAGCAACTGTTTAAGTAACGCATTGCCGAATCGCAAAAAATGGCTTGGTCATTAAGGGGGTAAAACCTTCCGGAGCTGAAGTGGTTAAGTCCGGGCCTATTTCTGACACTTGTTGTTTACAAGTTAAAATCAGTTTTTGTTTGCTGGAAAATTACTTAGAACCCCCAAACATTATATATATTTTTTTAGCAGAGACCCTAGAGAATAAAATGGAGATCATTGCAAAAAAAATGTATCACACCGTATTTGCGCAGCGGTCTTACAAACGCAATTTTTTTGGAAAAAAATCACTTTTTTTAATTAAAAAATTAGAAAACAGTAGAGTTAGCCCAATTTATTTCTAAAATTTGTGAAAGATGATGTTACGCCGAGTAAATAGACACCCAATATGTCATTCAAAATTGCGCACGCTCGTGGAATGGCGACAAACATTGGTACTTAAAAATCCCCATAGGTGACACTTTAAAAATTTCTACAGGTTACCAGTTTAGAGTTAGAGGAGGTCCAACGATCACGGCGATACGTGTGGTTTGAACACTGTTTACATATGTGGGCGGGACTTGCGTATGCGTTCGTTTGTGTGCACGAGCTAACGGGGACAGGGCACTTTAATTTATTTTTTTTCCCTGTTTATTTTATATGTTTTTTTTTTTGATTATTTTTATTTCTATTACAAAGAATGTAAACAAGAAAAAAAAATGGGCTCTTTAAATCCATTGCTAGGAAACTAAGTTTGGCGACGCTCCGGTGCTCCAATGCCATAGTGTCTAGTGAGAGCCATCTTACCCTCACTCGACTTCCTGCTGTGAGGAGAGTGGACCGGATCATTTTCCCCGCTACCGGTGGGTGCGGTAAGCAGAGAAAACGACCGGGAAGCAGCACCTCTCTCTCCGCCCACGAGTGTGATCCCGCGGCGAATCCGCTGCTGGGACTACCCTTATGTGAAAGAGGACCGCCCGCAGTTTAAAAAAATACCGGGATTTTGGCAGCTATCTGCTGCCATAACCCCGGTATTTAACGTCAAAGTACCAACGTAAAACTGCGGCGGGCGGTCCGGAAGTGATTAAAACAATGACATTGCTTTGAAATCAGTATGCAATGGTTTAGAATGAGATTGTTTCAAATAATATTGAGTTGTGCATGTATAATTCTATCTCATACCACAATTCCAGCGTTCTTCACAGCCAGCGGCAGCCCAAGCAATCCTGTGCCAATATTCCCTTTTAGCAAATGTATCAATGTCTGGAACCATCTGTCAAAGCAAAAATATATACAACACATGAGTTCACCATGTTTATGTCCTGGATTAAAGACCCACAACAAGTATGCATTAGGACTTTTAACTTTCAAGGCTAAATGCTTATTCTGGGTCATTGACTCAAAGAACGGAGGTCAGAATCGGTTTGACAGCCAGTCAAATAGTACTTTCAGGACAAATAGTATATGCTACATGGATATTAGGCCTCATGCACACTGGATGTTATTAAAATGTCAGTAGAAAGCTGTAGCTGTAGAAGGCTTTTTTCAGCTTTTTTGCAGTAGCGTTTTTCAGCATTTTTTAGCTGTAGAATTTTTTAGCTTTTTTTTTTTTTTAGCAAAACTATATTCCAAAAAAAGTTTATGGCTCAAAAACGTTGATAAACGCCAAAAAGTCTGAGTATTTTGGCGTTTTTAAGCATTTATCAGAGTCAGAGCGTTTTACAACTGAAAAACATCTCCTAAATCCCACTAGTTCTGGGATTTTTGTACAGCCAGAAAATGCCCCTGCCAAAAACTGCAGATAACAGCCCATGTGTGCATGGACACATAGGATAACATGCTGGGGAGTTTACTGGCTGCAGAAAAAAATGTCTGACGCCAAAAACAGTAGCTGTAAAAACGTCCAGTGTGCATGAGGCATTATAATTAAGATTGTACCTACATCCTAAATATTCACATACAGATTTGGAAATACCATGTACCGGTACCATAAAAGTCCTCAGTGCCTCAACTCATTTCCAAATCTGTATACTTTCAGAAGAAGATAATAATTACAGCCTACTTACAGTATTTTTCTTCTAAGAGCTCTAAACTAAGAAGATTGTGGCAGAACAATTAAATTAATGATTTTAGGCTTGGAGTCCGGTGCGGGGGGACATGGGACGGGTGGCTACTCACTTTCATCCTCGGACTGTCCTTCTCTTGGTCTTTTTCTTTCTGGCTCTTTTCCTCTCTTTATGGTTTTCCTGATTTCTTGCCTGGATAATTCTAGTTCTACCCATGGAGAAGTGGGCTGTTCTTCTTCTTTTCCTTCTCCTTTTGCTCTTCTGCTTTTCTGTTTCTTTCCTCTTTTGGGGGTCTGGCTGCTGGAGGGGCATTCTTGGCTCCGGCTACGGAACCCTGGCTTGGGGTCACTGCTAGGGGCCGAGGAAGCTTTCTACTGTTTGGCCATTGGTGGGAGCCGGTTGGTTTCCCCTTCTGGGGAGAGAGGCTAGGGGGGGCTTCACCCTTCCGTGGACACAGTTTGTGCCCATTGGGGGTGTCTGGGGGGGGGAGCCCTCTGCCAGCCGATATCTTGTCGAGTTTGGTGAGTCTTCTGGACTCTTGATGTGTCTCAGGTGGAGGGGACTACGGGACTACGGCGGTTGTGATCTACTGTACTTCACGGTCTATTTATATCACTGTCGGCCTGGTTGCTAATACTGTTTGGAGTCATATTTTGTTATTTTGTTATGTATTGTTCGGAAATGAATGCCTTTGCACAGGCCACCCCCTTTTCTCTTGTCTATGTTCCCTTTTTTTACAGTTCCGAATTATGCTGTATGACTATAATACGTTGTTTAAAAATCAATAAAAAACTATTGAATACTAAATTAATGATTTTAGCCAACACCAAATACCACAGGGGAATACAGATTTCAGAATATTGTATCTTAATAGCTCTATTTTATCTGAACCTAGATCAGTTCACAGCTGTATACTGGAATATTCACTCTCCATATACTGCATTGACTCTCCTCCCCCCCCCCCCTTTAAAATCAAAAAGTGTAAAATATTGCAGCTTACCAGTCAGTCCTTAGGTGTTGCTGCAGTGTTGGTTTTATTTTTTTCACCTAGTAATCCTGGAAACAAACTTCCTTTCCCTGGGTGACAACGCTCACTCACCATACTGTATCTATGGAGGGAGCTATGGTTGTCAATACATTTCTCTCCTGCTCCAATTTACAGAAGACAGCCATGGAACAAATCATTATTTGTAATTTCAGTTTAAATGGCAGGAAGCAACAAGTACATTGCATTTCTGGCAAGTTAAACAGGTATTTTCTGTTACTGCCTAAAGCAGAACTTTAGCCATAACTTTTAAAAAAAATAATTTCTTTAGCAAGGAACATACATTCTATATTGATAATTAACCACTTCCAGACCGCCCACCGTGTAATTACATCCCTAAACATCAAACATAAGCAGCTTTCTTGGCTGTGAAGGATAGAAGGATTTAATTCTGCTTTAAGGCTGTCATCAGATTGGCCTCTACAAATTCGGCAGTGCTTACAAAAATGCGTAAAAATGGAGAGTAAATGAGCATGTGCAGAGAAGGGTGAAACGGTGTATTAATAGATTTTAAAGAGCATAGTCCCACTTTAAAGGGGAAGATTTACTAAAACTGGTACACACAGAATATGCTGCAGCTGTGCATAGTAACCAATCAGCTTCTAACTTCAGCTTGTTAAGTCATCTTTATCAAAACTGTAGCTGCTGACTTTGAATAGAAACTCACATGTCTAAAGCCTCGTACACACGCAACGACTGTTGGCCGTGAACGATCGGCTGATTTTCGGCTTGTTAGTATGATGCTTCCGACAACCGACTCCGACTTTTCGGCCGAACAAAATCTGGTGTGCATGCTATAAAATTTTTGTTGGCCGTCAACACAACGGCCGATTTTCGGTCAGTCAGTACAGATTTCGGCAGACAAAAATCTGAGGAGCAAGGCTGGGCATGCTCAGAGAAGAAAAAAACACATGGAAAGTAAACCAGCACATGACATCACTTCTGAAGTTGGTTTTTGTTGGCCGAGAAAATTCGTGTGCAGTCTAGAGCACATTTCAACCAACACAACAACACTGGACAAAAGTTGACCAATCGGTCGGCTGATAATCGTTGCGTGTGTACGAGGCATAAGGATCCAGCGCGGTCCTCGCCTGGCCAGTTTCTTTACTGGGCTTCGGTCACCGGCATACTAATTGTGGACAGCTGGCTGTGACTGCTTTTGGCTTCACAGCTGGTTGTTCACCACACTACATCATCTGAATGGTCCCACAGCTTTCTGGGAGATGTGCAGCTTCCCAGAAGGCTGTGGGGCAAGGAGGAAGGGCTGAACTTCTGCTCGGATCACCGCTGCGATCCGAACGGAAAGTGGGGGAGCTGTTACCTGTGCAAACCAGGTACCCGCTCCCCCCTAAAAAAATAAAGTGCCGAATGTGAAGGAGGAGGAAGAGCAAAAAAGTTCCTCTTTTGGTTGACGTTTCACTTTAAGATTTGACAATAAGGCTGGGTTCACACATATGAGAATTGGATGTTGATTTCCTCGCATCCAATTCGCATGGCAGGCGAGTGTGACCAGCTCTCAATGCAGCTGGTTCACACAGGTTCGGGCGGCTGTGGTCCACATTCAAAAAGGGTGCTGTGCAACTTTGGATTCCGATTCAGGTGCAAATTCAGGCTATAATTCGGACAAGATTTGCACCTGAACCGGGGAACAGGGACGCAACAGACCCCAGGCACGAACCCACGACCCAATGTGTGTGAACCTGGCCTAAAACCTAGAAGCTGATTGGTTGCTATGCACAGCTGCACCAGATTCTGTGTGCACCAGATTTAGTAAATCTCCCTAAAAATGTTCTTAGCTTGAAAAAAAAAAGAAAACTAAGGCATTACTGAATATAAAGACTGGTAAGATACAATACGTCATGTTCTATACACCTTTGGTATACAGGAGGTCATCTGGTTGCCATTCTATAAAAGAAGACAAAAATATACAGTATCTAAAAAAAACTGTAATAGGTCATTTTAACATTAAGGCCCCTTTCACACGGCTCCGTTCCGTCGATGGAGCCGTGCTGCTCAGCGGGGGATGGATCCGAGGATCCCCCGCTGAGCAGGCAGACGACAGCTCCATCTCCGCTCTGTGTGCGGAGACGGAGGTGTCAGATCCCCGCTCTCCTCTATGGGGGAATCAGATGAGTCCGTTCTCATCCGATCCGATGGACTGATGGAAAATAGGGTTTTTCCATCCTGTCCGGATTTGACGGACAGGATCGGATCAGATGGCACCGGGCGTCAGCGGACATGTCTCTGCTGACATCCGCTGCCCCATAGAGATGCATGCGGCATCTGTTCAGATCCGCCTAAAAAACTGACAGGCGGATCTGAACGGTCCGCATGTGTGAAAGGGGCCTTAATCATGAAAAACAGGTTTTGTAGCAAATGACTGTTACTGCATTTTACTAAAAGAGGATTTTTCCTTTAATGAAAGCATGAGAAAGTTGAAGCACATGTAATTACAAAAATGCAGTATTTCTTGCTGGTAAAAAAAAAAAAGTCAGAAATCCTGTATAACAGGTGTTGCATACAACAAACATTAAGTTGTTAAATACAGAGAAAGGTAAGAAAAAAAAAAAAAAAGTTTGCCCTTGCATTTTATATAACTCACTTAAATAGAAGTATTTGAATTTTTCTCTTCCAATACACTGTAGTTACACTGCCAATAGCAAAACCATCAACATGTGTCCCGTGACTCAGAGTTGTGCAATAATAATAAATGGGCAACTACAGACGACACAGATCTCTAGTGATAAGGTTAACCCTTAGCAAACGTCTTTCATATCTAAATCATACATTTTAAAAAGTACTTCCCACCTAAAAAATAGGATATCAGTTTTGTATAGTTATCTTAGTATATCTTAGATCGCCTGGAGAGTTTAGCTTATATATCGTTCTGAGAATTTCCAGATCCGCCCTAACTGCAAATAACTGCCTGTAATGACCAGCAGAGTTTCTGCACACCTAAATGACTCTGGCACACCCTAGGAAAGAGTGGCAATTTCATTATGGCTTTGTAGGAGGTGGCAGAGACCCAAGAATACTCATAACTGGAGCCCCAAAACATATTAGAAGTCCTTAGGCGCTGAAGCTCAACTAAGGCCAGGTTCACAAGCTTTCCGGCATCCCTAGGAAAAACACGCTGCTGTTCATTCTTAATGGCACCCCCAACGTTCTGAAAACTGCAGCATGTTTTCCCATGCTGGGAACTACACAGCTCTATGCGGCTTCCCTGCGTCTGTTTTTGGAAAAGATGTCGGGACCTTTTCCCTTTGTTTGCATAGGTTCAGCAGCCCATTTAAAATGTATGGGCTGCTGTGCCCAGGAAAATGTGGCTGCCAGGAAACCGGCACAGTGTAAACCTAGGCTTAAAGTGATATTAAAACAACATGTAGTACTTACCTGTTTTGTGCAGTTTTGAACTGGCACTCCTGGCCCCTCCCTCCCACCCATATAGAAAGCAGCTTGCTATGGGGGGCTCCTGAGCCACTGCTGTGTGTATTTACACATGGAGCGTGCCTTGGTCCTGCCCCCACCCTCTTCTCATTGGCTCACTGTCTGTGATCGACAGTAGAGCCAATCAGGAAGAGAAGGAGGTACCAGAGAGAGCCGCTGCTCTCGTGCACATCGCTGGATCAAGATGGGGCTCAGGTAAGTATTGGGGGGGGGGGGGGACTGCTGGGGGAGCTGCACACAGAAGGTTTTTTAAATGTATGCATTCTAAAAAACTTGAGCTTTTACAACCACTTTAAATTTAGTTACAGTGTCATAAAAAAGTAGTTTTATTTCTTTAGAAAGTGTTCGTATAAATATGTCAATTTGTCAAGATAGCTCCCCATAATTTGAGGCAAAGTAGGCCTGGAAAAGGTGGCAAAGTTAAATTATTAGGAAAAAAAATGATAAATGCATATATTTTGCAAAAAAAAAAAAAAAAAATGTGTATTTATTATTTTTTCCTGCTGGAGCCTGGAAAGCATTGCATCCATAATCTGTGGATTAGGAGAGAAAGGTTAGGCCTCTGCAGACAAGCCCTGCAGCTATTAGCCCGTACCTCCATATGCGCTGGCAGTTTGAAAGCTGACGGGTTTGTGAATAAACTACAAGCATGCTCATCAGCGTCCACACAGTTCATTCAGAACTACAAGCCATCTGCTGCGTTGGCTGACGATACTTGTAGTTCATTCATTCACAGGAAACTGAATGAATGATGTGTCTGTGTCCACGCTGTTTTTGAATTGTGACAGTGGGTGCAGGGAGAAGATCCACCACCCACTATCACACTGAGGTGGGAGACCAGGTGGAGAGGCGGCAGGTGCTGGAACATGTTACATGTTCCACCCTAAAAATAGCTGGAACGTGCAACATGTTCCAAAAGGTGAACAAATTCTTTAAAGTGATTGTAAAATCTTGTTTTTTTTTCAATAAAAATAAACATGTCATACTTATCTGCTCTGTGCAGTTGGTTTTGCACAGAGCAATCTGGATCCTCCTCTTCTCAGGTCCCCCTTCTGTGCTCCTGGCACCTCCCTCTCTTTGAGAGCCCCCACAGCAAGCAGCTTGCTATGGGGGCACCTTTGCCGAGGCACTGCTCCCTGTGTCCATTCAGACACTGAGCTGTGGTTTGGCCCCGCCCCCCTCTCTCTCCTGATTGGCCAATGACTTTGATTGACAGCAGTGGGAGCCAATGGCACCGCTGCTGTGTCTTAGCCAATTAGGAGGGGAGTCACAGATGGCTGAGACAGTAGTGAACATCGCTGGATAAAGATGAGGCTCAGGTAAGCATGGGGGGGGGGGGGGCTGAGGTGGGCTGCTGCACACAGAAGGTTTATTACTTTAATAGAATAGAATGCATTTAAATGAAAAAAAAAACTGACTTTACAACCCCTTTAAGTTCCATTGCAGTAGACAATTGTGCATATCTAAACACTGTTAGTTTGCTGACAGGAGTAGAGAGAACAAGGCTGCACTCTAAAGAAAACCCAACCACCACCTCTGATACATTTCATCCACAAAACTGGGCTTAATAGCAGAGGTGTAATGGTGAAACTTGTCAAAGGAGGTCCCAGGCAAGAATTCTCTGTGTTGTCCGGATGAATAAAGTTACCAGCATTTTAATTTTCCTTGGATTTGTGTAGTCTGTGCGGCATATGATTTGCTTCTTCTGGCGTTCAACACCTGATCCTCCATGAGGATGACCGGATTCTGTGCTTGGGAGCAATGTTCCCTATACCAGGCATCTCCAGACTACAGCCCTCCAGCTGTTGCAGAACTAAATGAGGTATTGTAAAACTCTGACATTTACAGACATGACTAGGCATGATGGGAATTGTAGTTTGTGAACAACTCAAGGGCCATAGTTTGGAGACCCCTGTCCTATACTATAGCATTAAGACTATAGCATTAAGACCTGCCTAAAGCTCAGTTTTAATAAGGCATCACAATAAGAGCAAAGATGCTACCCAAAGTAACAGGTATCAGCCAATCAGAAATGAACCTACTGAAGTGAGCACAGTAAAAATTGTATTTAAATTGTCTGACATGGGTAATTGCACACTGCATACTGTTTTTGTTCTTAAAAGGAAATATTTCAATAGGGATACTGGTTCTGGTGACACTCCAGGATTCCCTCACTTTGGAGAGGGATTTTCTCTCAATTCCGGTTTTGGCTATGGAACAGGAAATGAAGGGAAATCTCCCCAATGAGATACAAATGGAAAAAAATAAAATGACAGGGGTTATAATAACCCTTCCTTACTCAATCCAAAAATGAAAAAAAAAAAAAAAAAAAAAAAAACAGTTTTGCCTTTGGTTCTACTTTAAAGCGTTAAAATAATGTTCCCACAAGGTTTAATTCCTCTTTTGCCTCCTCCTAGTTAGTTACCTGGATCTCTTTCTGAGACCCACATCTCTATTTACATCCCTCTTCTGACTCCTTGATCTGATATCCATGCCTGTGCAGTTCAGCCACACAGACATTCTATGGTGCTGGCAGCTGAATCAGCTCCTATCCTCCTCGCAGCCCCAAAAGGAGTCTGTAGACCAACCTTGGCAGGCCTGATCATCAGATCAGGAAGCCAGCAGGGAGAGCAAAACGCTACAAGCCTCTGAGTGAGATCTACGTAGGCAATGCAGGGAAGACTAGACCTACTTATCCTTTAAACATTTTTTCAATGTTTGATATCTACAAGGACATGCTTAAATAGTCCTATATTGAACTGACACATATATTATATATACAGTGCCTTGTGAAAGTATTCGGCCCCCTTGAACTTTGCGACCTTTTGCCACATTTCAGGCTTCAAACAAAAGGTATAAAACTGTAATTTTTTGTGAAGAATCAACAACAAGTGGGACACAATCATAAAGTGGAAGGAAATTTATTGGATATTTCAAACTTTTTTAACAAATAAAAAAACTGAAAAATTGGGCGTGCAAAATTATTCAGCCCCCTTAAGTTAATACTTTTTAGCGCCACCTTTTGCTGCGATTACAGCTGTAAGTTGCTTGGGGTATGTCTCTATCAGTTTTGCACATCGAGAGACTGAAATTTTTGCCCATTCCTCCTTGCAAAACAGCTCGAGCTCAGTGAGGTTGGATGGAGAGCGTTTGTGAACAGCAGTTTTCAGTTCTTTCCACAAATTCTTGATTGGATTCAGGTCTGGACTTTGACTTGGCCATTGGATATGTTTATTTGTGAACTATTCCATTGTAGATTTTGCTTTATGTTTTGGATCATTGTCTTGTTGGAAGACAAATCTCCATCCCAGTCTCAGGTCTTTTGCAGACTCCAAGGTTTTCTTCCAGAATGGTCCTGTATTTGGCTCCATCCATCTTCCCATCTTCCCTGTCCCTGCTGAAGAAAAGCAGGCCCAAACCATGATGCTGCCACCACCATGTTTGACAGTGGGTATGGTGTGTTCAGGGTGATGAGCTGTGTTGCTTTTACGCCAAACATAACGTTTTGCATTGTTGCCAAAATTTTGATTTTGGTTTCATCTGACCAGAGCACCTTCTTCCACACATGTTTGGTGTGTCTCCCAGGTGGCTTGTGGCAAACTTTAAACGACACTTTTTATGGATATCTTTAAGAAATGGCTTTCTTCTTGCCACTCTTCCATAAAGGCCAGATTTGTGCAGTATACGACTGATTGTTGTCCTATGGACAGAGTCTCCCACCTCAGCTGTAGATCTCTGCAGTTCATCCAGAGTGATCATGGGCCTTTTGGCTGCATCTCTGATCAGTCTTCTCCTTGTATGAGCTGAAAGTTTAGAGGGACGGCCAGGTCTTTGTAGATTTGCAGTGGTCTGATACTCCTTCCATTTCTATATTATCCTTTGCACAGTGCTCCTTGGGATGTTTAAAGCTTGGGAAATCTTTTTGTATCCAAATCCGGCTTTAAACTTCTCCACAACAGTATATCGGACCTGCCTGGTGTGTTCCTTGTTCTTCATGATGCTCTCTGTGCTTTAAACGGACCTCT
Source organism: Pelophylax lessonae (assembly GCF_965119305.1). Lineage (NCBI taxonomy): Eukaryota > Metazoa > Chordata > Amphibia > Anura > Ranidae > Pelophylax > Pelophylax lessonae. Next base: position 456,159,920 of record NC_138771.1, on the reverse strand, counting down.
GAGACTATCACAGTGCAGGTGCATTTATACGGAGACTTGATTACACACAGGTGGATTCTATTTATCATCATTAGTCATTTAGGTCAACATTGGATCATTCAGAGATCCTCACTGAACTTCTGGAGAGAGTTTGCTGCACTGAAAGTAAAGGGGCTGAATAATTTTGCACGCCCAATTTTTCAGTTTTTTATTTGTTAACAAAGTTTGAAATATCCAATAAATTTAGTTCCACTTCATGATTGTGTCCCACTTGTTGTTGATTCTTCACAAAAAATTACAGTTTGATATCTTTATGTTTGAAGCCTGAAATGTGGCAAAAGGTTGCAAAGTTCAAGGGGGCCGAATACTTTCGCAAGGCAGTGTATGTATATATATATATATATATATATATATATATATATATAAATAAAATAAATCATACACAGTATTCATTATACAAGGAACAAGTTTCACAAAACCACCTATGAATTAGAGCTATACAGTATAGTGTTGCTTTATTTAAAATTACTTTGTTAGCAGAGATCAATTGAAAAATCCTTGCTGAACTGGATTCGAACCTTCTATTGCCGGCTTAAGTATAGCCACTAATATTTTAGGTTACCCTCAAGTGTAGAATATACTCACGTTGTGCTGCTGCTACTGTGCTCTCCAATGCGTTCATACTGTCCAGCTCTAGAGGGAACGTTGTTGATTGCTGGTGAATGTTCCTCAGTAGGGCTAGAGTCAGTGGAGCTGTAGTCATTGTACATGTCATTCCTCAGCCTGGTGGTAGCCATGGTTCCTAAAATTGCAAGAACATTACTAGAATAATCCACAAAGGTTTGTGGACAATATTATAATATTTTATCTTTGTAAAATGGATATAATCCCTAACAAAGAACTTCTCTTATTTACTCCCTTTTAAGAGGCTCCTGCAGGAGAAAATAAATGCACATTTTTTTTCCTGCAAAAAAATTTATTGTTTATTGCATTTATTATTTTTTTTCTGTAAAAGGTAAACTTATCCTTTTAATATTTGTATTCCCCATACTACTAGCCTTAGTAAATAGATAGAACGGTGCATTACATTTACTTTTTAACTTTTTTTTTTTTTTTTAATTTTTAACATTACTCCAGTTGCTTTCTGGTTTCTGTCATAGGCCAAAATTATATACATCTCATTAGTCTTCATTGGCCATTCTTCTTCCTTCATCTGGAGGAGGAGCTTACTCAGCTAACCACACCTTCATGCCTGAGCTAAGGGCAGAAGGATTTCAGGAAGTAAAATGCTACATTAATCATTTGCTCTTACTCCAATTGGCCGTGGCTAGAAATGCTAGGGCCTGATTTTCCAAATTAAGCATGGAGACATGGATGGGTAGAGGAGTTTGCTGTAACTATTAAAAAATGAACTAAACAGCATTTTAAGTTTGTGGTGCTCAGATACAGTTATGGCGCTTTTCCACTGCATGGAACCGAACGGTTCGGCTCGCTTTTGTGCTTTTCCACTGCATGGTACCGCATGGTACGGTGTTGGAACGGTACGGTACGGCGGTGCTTTTCCACTACATGGAACCGAACGGTACGGCTCGCTTAAACAGTACCACCTTGGTTGTGGTTCCAAGAGGGCCGTACCGGTACCATATCCCACAATCCTTTGCATGCAGCCTTGACTGTTTGTCACTACTAGCCACTGATTGGTCAGAGAATCGTTGTTATCCCACCCACTTACTATTAGTGGAAAAGCAAACCATACCAAACCGTACTGAACCGTTCCAACACTGTACCATGTGGTACCATGCAGTGGAAAACCAAACCGAGCCAAGCAGGGCCGAGTGGAGCCGAGCCGGTACTTGCAGTGGAAAAGTGCCATTAAAGTGGTTGTTAACCCTCACACATACCAAGTGAAGTGAACAGCCTCAGATGATACACAGAGATAAAACAAATCCTTCTACATAGCTTTAACTTGTTTTTCTGTAGTCTCTTGTCTACACCCCTTCAAAAAGGCAGATTGTGATTACAATCTTTCTTCATCTGTCAGGAAAACCGAGGAGTGGGTGGAGAGACTGCAGTTACAGTGTGTGAGAGCTGATTGGAAGAAAAGTAACACACCCCCTTCACACAGAAGAACTGTGCCATGAATAGACAAGCTGTCTGCTGAGCTCTCCTCCCCCTCCCTCCCCACCGAAATGCATTTCAGGTTTCAGAAAACTTCTCAGAAGTAACTCATGCTGATAACAGAGGGAAGAAGCACCAGAGAGAAACTACACTTAGAGCTTGGAGAGAGATAAGTAAACAATACAGATATATGTGCTTTGCTCAAATTCAATTACTGGATTTTACAACCACTTAAGATTCCGCTTTAAACATTTTTTCCAGATACTACAGTCACCATTGATAAATCTGGAGAATAAGTTTCATTTTTGTAGTAGTTCCTCATAACTTAATTTTGTTGAACTCTCTCCAATTCAAGGAAATTTTTTTTAAGGACTGGTGACCAAAACTGTACAGCATGTTAAAAAAAAAAAAGAAGAGGTCAGTGTTTTGTGAAGTGGTAGAATTACTGTTTTATCTCTTGAGTAAATACATTTTCAATTGCATGCAGAGAGTCTGCTAGCCCATCTAGATGCAGCAAGGAATTGCATGCTATTGCGGAGTCTGTATTACACAAAGACCCACAGCTTCCCCTAGTTAGTAACTTGCGTGGTTTTTTTATTTTGTTAACTCCCTGGTGTATTACTTCACATTTTTCAATATTAAAGAGAAATATAGCCTAAGCTTTTTTTGGTGAGACCTCTCTTCTGAATGCACTTCCTTCTACAATCCTGTGACCCAGTTTGAGCAGACAGCGGGCTAATGTCCACTGTCGGTTAATGTCACACAGCCACTCCAAGTTCTGGAACGATCCTGACCATATTGTTGGAATCCACCCAGATGCCTTATCGGCAGCTGGCTCAGCCTGATGCCGAGAACTGAAACCAGCTGTGTTCTCTCTGGCCCGATGCTCCAGTGAGCACTGGAGGGGCAGAGCCTAGAGCGGTAGCTAAAAGTCACCGCTCACTGTTCCAGGAAGACTGAGAACTGAGTGATCAGCAGTCATATGATCACCTAGTTCTCCCCTGCGGGGGACAGCTCCAGCATAAGACAGATGCTGCAGCATGGAGACAAGTATAAATGTTTTTTTTTTTTTTATTCCCATACTTCTTTAAACCTCATCTGCCTTATAGCTGCCCACCCCTCTATTTTCTCGAGGTCTTCATATCCTGCAGTCTATATCCTGCAGTGAAGTTTTTGATCTGTTTAGCTTTGCATCATCAGCAAACAGAACTGGACTCAGGACAGAGCCCTAGGGCATACCACTCACAACCCTACACTATTTAGAAAATTAGACATTTCTCTATACTTTCTGAATGCATCCCTGTGACCAGCTTCCTATCCATGTACATACAATCTCTTCATTGCCATACATTCCATGCAAATATAGTGCCTTGAAAAAGTATTCATACATCTTGACATTTTCCACATTTTGTCATGTTACAACCAAAAACATAAATGTATTTGATTGGGATTTTTTGTGATCGACCAACACAAAGTGGCACATAATTGTGAAGTGGAAGAAAAATGATAAATGTTTTTCAAATTTTTTTACAAATAAATATGTGAAAAGTGTGGCGTGTATTTGTTCTCAGCCCCCCTGAGTCAATACTTTGTAGAACTACCTTTCACTGCAATTACAGCTGCAAGTTTTTTTGGGGATGATACCAGCTTTATACATCGAGAGTGAAATTTTTGCCCATTCTTCTTTGCAAAGCTCAGTCAGATTTGATGGAGAGCGTCTGTGAACAGCAATTTTCAAGTCTTGCCACAGATTCCCAATTGGATTTAGGTCTAGACTTTGATTGGGCCATTCTAACACAAGAATATGCTTTGATCTAAACTATTCCATTGTAGCTCTGGCTGTAGGTTTAGGGTCGTTGTCCTACTAAAAGGTGAACATCCACCCCAGCCTCAAGTCTTTTGCAGACTTGAATAGGTTTTCTTCTAAGATTGCCCTGTATTTGGCTTTGACATTACTCGACTTCAATTGTGGATGATGAGATTCTTCTTCCTGTATACATCTGATAGTGGCGTTTGTGATGCTGGATATGGAGGTGTTTGAGTAGCTGAATTAAGTTGAAAATGCTTGAGGGTCCTCTTTATAACCTTAGTTTCATCTCCTGTCCGGAGTTGATGGATATTTTGGCTACAGGTGGTCTTATTTTCAATTTTTAAAAGGTCCTATTTTGCAATGCATCCGATCCTATATTCAAAAGACTCCTGAACCTTTTCTTGATATACGCTGACCTGATCCACACAGCAATTATTTCGAGTTAGAAGATATCTAAAGGGCTTATACTCTTGAAGGCTCATACATTATTGGATCCTGAAGAAGCTCGCTTTGTGGGCAAAACGTGTCGATCCATCTATTGCATGATGACATGTAGAATGTGCAATACGTATGATCCTACTATTGTATGATGACATGCCGAATGTGTAATACATATTTTATATGTTATACATGTTTGTCTTTTAAGAAAAAAAATGTCTCTGTGTTTCTGAATAAAATATATAAAACTTTTAAAATTATCTTTCCGGTATTTTGGGCACATTTAAATCCCCACTTTCTAGAGTCTTTCTGGTGGTTTACCTTCGTTCCCCCAGTGAGACCTGGTATCCACTATTTTCTGTATTTGGCTCCATCCATCTTCCCATCAACTCTGACCAGCTTTCCTGTCGATGCTGAAGAAAAGCATCTCCACAACATGATGCTGCCACCACCGTGTTTCACGGTGGGTATGGTGTGTTCAAAGTAATGTGCAGTGCTAGTTTTATGTCCCACAGAGTTTTACTTTAAGGCCAAAAAGTTCAATTTTGGTCTCATCAAACCAGAGCACCTTCTTCCACATGTTTGCGGTGTCTCCCACATGGCTTCTCGCAAATTGCAAATGGGACTTCCTATGGCTTTCTTCTTGCCACTCTTCCATAAAGGCCAGATTTGTGGAGTGTACGACTAATAGTTATCCTTCTCCCACCTGAGCCGTGGATCTCTGCAGCTCCTCTAGAGTTACCATGGGCCTCTTGGCTGCTTTCTCAATTAATGCTCTCCTTGCCTGGCCTGTCAGTTTAGGTGGACGTCCATGTCTTGGTAGGTTTGCAGTTGTGCCATACTCTTTCCATTTTCGGACGATTGCTTGAACAGTGCTCTGTGAGATGTTTAAAGCTTGGGATATTTTTTTATAACCTAACCCTGCTTTAAACTTCTCCACAACTTTATCCCCGACTTGTCTGGTGTGTTCCTTGGCCTTCATGATGCTGTTTGTTGATGAAGATTACCTAACAAACTTCTGAGGGCATCAAAGAACAGCTGTGTTTATACTGAAATTAAAATTACACACAGGTGGACTCCATTTACTAATTAGGTGACTTCTGATGGCACTTGGTTACACTATATTTTAGTTGGGGGTATCAGAGTAAAGGGGGCTGAATATAAATGCACGCCACTCTCAGATATTTGTAAAAATATTTGAAAACCATTTATCATTGTCCTTCCACTTCACAATTATGTGCCACTTTGTGTTGGTTTAAATGTGAATGGAGCCTAAAGCAGTTAACGTCAGTAAGGTCTCATGCACACTGGACGTTTTTACAGCAGCTGCTTTTGGCGTCAAGACGTTTTTTTCCCTGCAGCCAATAAACTCCCTAGCATGTTATCCTATGTGTCCATGCACACACAGGCTGTTATCAGCAGTTTTTGGCAGGGGCGTTTTTTCTGGCTGAAAAAAAAAAAAAACGAAAACTAGTGGGTTTTGAGTGGCGTTCTTCAGCTGTAAAAACGCTCTAACGTCAATAAACGCTGATAAACTCCAAAAAACGCCAGTTGGCAGCGTTTTTTATTTCATTGCTTTTTTAAGCCTGGGTTCAACACTGGTGCATGCTGAACACCGGATGTGACTTGCACCAAAAATGCACGCCATTCCTGTGCACATCACCTGTGATGTCTGTGCGATGAGATTTGAGCCATAGATTTTGTATGGCTCAAATTGCATCACATTTGCACCAAAATGTTGTAGGACCCTTTTTTCTCCACACCTAATCACACTGCATGGGTGTGAACACCCATGTGATGCGATTCTGGCAAGCGCACTGCGTTTTGCAATCTGTTTCGGAATATCGTTCATGGAACATGAAGCCCCTGCTGACACTATGCTGATTTGGCATGCGATTTGTCATGTCAAATCTGAGCCTACTGCTGGCAACGGTTCATACTGAGGGCGAGTTTGAAATCATTCAGCTGAACACGCATGATTTCAAACTCGCATGTCAGTACGCATTCGGGGGCGATTTGACAGACATCTGTATGGGTTCATGCACAGATGTCTATTGAAATCGCCCTGAAATCGCCAAATATAGTGCAGAAACTACTTTTGGGAATCGGTGCGGGGCCGCAAAGTCAGGGTTGCACCAATTCGGACAGGGACGTTGCCGGCAATAGGCTCCGATTTGGCATGCAGTTTAATATGTCAAATCTGCCCGATATGAACGGGGGCTTAATGTTTTATGAACGACCCCCCGAAACAGATTGCAAAATGCAGTGAGCTTGACAGAATCGCATTGCATGGGTGTTCACACCCATCCGATGCAATTTTGATGCCGGAAAAAAAAAAAAGGGACCACATTTGCACCAAAATGTTGTAGGACCCTTTTTCCCCGCACCTATCTTATCGCATTGTTGTGAACACCCATGCGATGCAATTCTGGCAAGCATTGCATTGTGGGAAAGTGGGAGTTACTAAAATAGAAGAGAGGTGATTTTTAGCTAAAAACACTAAAAATCGCTGGAAAAATGCTGAAGAACACACTACAAAGCTACTGGCATTTTTATAACGTCCAGCGGGCATGAGGCCTAAATCTGGTTGCATTTGTTAACCCCTTCCATACCGCGCCATAGTAAAATGACGGCGGCAGGATCTCCCCGCTACTGCGCGCCCCCGGGGGCGCGCAGCGATCGGGGGTGAGGCTCGTCCCTTGGACTGAGCCCAACCCCGATCACAGTAAACAGCCAATGAAATTGGCTGTTTACCACGTGATCGGCTGTGTCAATCACAGACGATCACATGAGCGGCTCCAGCGCGAGCCGCTCGTTCCCTTCTCAATGCACGCCCCTGGGGGCGCGCAGCGCGCCGATCGGGGACGAGGCTCGTCCCTCGGACAGAGCCCATCCCCGATCTAGGTAAAGAGCCAATGAAATTGGCTCTTTACCCCGTGACCGGCTGTGTCCAATCACAGCCGGTCACAAATGTCAACAGAGAACACGGTAACTAGCTGTCACCGTGTTCTCCTCCTCACACACTGATCCTGTGTGAGGAGGAGATTGTGGTAACAGCTAGTTACCAAATACAGTGCACCCCAAACACACTGATTGCCCCCCCTAATAAAGAGCACCTGTCACTAGCCCATCAAAGCACCTGTCACTAGCCCATCAAAGTACCTGTCACTAGCCCATCAAAGTACCCAAGTACCTGTCACCAGCCCATCAGGTACTCTGATGACAGGTACTCGGGTACTCTGATGGGCTGGTGACAGGTACTTGGGTACTCTGATGGGTAGGTGACAGGTACTCGGGTACTCTGATGGGTAGGTGACAGGTACTCCGATGACGGGTACTCGGGTACTCTGATGACGGGTACTCGGGTACTTTGAGTACCTGTCACCGGAGTACCCGAGTACCCGTCACCGGAGTACCCGAGTACCCGTCATCGGAGTACCCGAGTACCCGTCATCGGAGTACCCGAGTACCTGAGTATCTGTCACCTACCCATCAGAGTACCCGAGTACCTTCCACCTGCTCATCAGAGTACCTCACACCTGAAGTACCTGAGTACTTTCCATCTGCTCATAAGTACCCATCACTACTCATCAGTACTCATCAGTACCCATCAGTATCAGTACTGATCATCCGTACCCATCAGTACAGTATCAGTATCACCTATCAGTATCAGTACTACTCATCAGTACCTATCACCTGCCTGTCACCTGCCCATAAGAGTACCCGAGTACCTGTCACCTGCCTATCGGAGTACTCGAGTACCTGCCACTTGCTCATCAGTACCAGAGTACCTGTCACCTGCCCAGCAAAGTACCCAAGTACCTGTCACCCTTCATACAGCCACCATGTCTAAGTCCAAAAAGGTTTATATACGTCCTCCGTTTAAACCTAAATACCGGTGTTATGGCAGCAGATAGCTGCCATAACCCTGGTATTTTTTTAAACGGTGGACGGTTGGCTTTCCGATAAGGGCGGTCCCAGCAGCGGATTCGCCGCGGGATCACCCTTCCGGGGTGGCGGAAGAGGTGCCCCCCCCCCCTCCCGCCGCATTCTGGTCCTTTTCCCCGCTTACCGGACCCGCCGGCAGCGGGGAAAACGATCCGGTCCCGGATCCTCACAGACAGGATGTCGAGTGAGGGCAAGCTTGCCCTCACTCGACTCTATGGTCTTGGAGGACCGGAGCTACGGCAAACGTCGTTGTCTAGCAACCAGTTTAAAGGTCCCTTTTTTTTTTTTTTCATTTTATTTAATTTTTTTTTATTATTTATTTATTTTTTTTTTTCTATCTCTTAGTGTACTTGTGAGATCTGAGGACTTTTTGACCCCAGATCTCACAAAAAAAAGAGGTCCTGTCGTGCTTTTTTCTATTACAAGTAATGTTTACATTTCTTGTAATAAAAATAAATATGATCAATTTTTTTTTTCTTTAAAAACAGTGTAAAAATAAAAAATAATAAATAAAATAAAAAGTAAAAAAAAAAAAATTAAAGCGCCCTGTCCCCGTGAGCTCGCGCGCAGAAGCGAACGCATACGGAAACCCCGCCCACATATGTAAACAGTGTTCAAACTACACATGTGAGGTATCGTCGCGATAGTTAGAGCAAGAGCAATAATTTGAGCCCTAGACCTCCTCTGTAACTCTAAGATAGCAACCTGTAGACATTTTTAAAATGTCGCCTATGGGGATTTTTAAGTACCAAAGTTTGTCACCATTCTGTGAGCGTGCGCAATTTTGAAGCATGACATGTTGGGTATCTATTTACTCGGCGTAACATTATCTTTCACATTATGGAAAACAATTGGGCTAACTTTACTGGTTTCTTATTTTTTAATTCAAAAAAGTGAATTTTTTCCAAAAAAAATTGCGTTTGGAAGACCGCTGCGCAAATACGATGTGATAAAAAATATTGCAATAATCTCCATTTTATTCTCTAGGGTCTCTGCTAAAAAAAAATATATAATGTTTTGGGGTTCCAAGTAGTTTTCTTGCAAAAACAACTGATTTTAGCTTGTAAACACCAAATGTCAAAAATAGGCCCAGGCAAGTGGCTAGGATGCATGATGGTGCTCCTTGGATGTTGGGCCCCTCTATATGGCTAGGCGGTGAAAAAGTCTCACACATGGTATTGCCATACTCAGGAGGAGTGGCAGAATGTATTTTGGGGTGTCATTTTTGCTATGTACATGCTATGTGTTAGGAATATCCTGTAAATTGACAACTTTGTGTAAAAAAAAAAAGTTTTTATTTTTTTCCCACATTTTCCAAAAACTTGTCGAAAAAAATGACATGTTCAAAGGACCCATAATGCCTCATAGAATATACGTTGGAGTGTTTGCTTTCCAAAATTGGGTCATTTTGTGGACTTTTCCATTGTATTGGTGCTCTAGGGCCTTGAAAAGTGTGATAGATAGTAAGAAAGTTTTATGTGTATTTATGCTCCTAAAATGCCTTATGGTGCTACTTGGACGTGGAGTCTCTTTTTGTGGCCAGGCTGTGTAAAAGTCTCACACATGTGGTATCACCATACTCAGAAGGAGTAGCAGAATTAATTTTGGGGTGTCATTTTTGCTGTGTACATGCTATGTGTTAGAAATAGCTTTTAAATTGACAACGTTTTGGGAAAAAAAAGAAAAAAAACTAAATTTTTCTTCATTTTCCCAAGAATTGTGGGAAAAAATTATAACTTCAAAAAACTCACCATGCCTCTTACTAAATACCTTGGACTGTCTACTTTACAAAAAGGGGTCATTTGGGGGGTATTTGTACTATCCTGACATTTCAGGGCCTCAAGAAACGAGATAGGCCATCAGTACATCTGGTGTGATCAATTTTCAGTAATTAGTACCATAGCTTCTAGACTCACACAGACTAAATAATATACACTAATTTGGGTTAATTTTACCAGAGATATGTAGCATTATACATTTTGGCCCAAATGTATGAAGAAAAATTAATTTTTTGCAAAATTTTATAATAGAAACAAAAAAAAAGTTTTTTTTTTTTCAAAATTTTTGCTCTTTTTTTGCTTATATCACGAAAAAAAAAAACTCCCAGTTGTGATCAAATACCACCAAAAGAAAGCTCTATTTGTGTGAAATAAAATGATAAAAATTTTGTTTGGTTACAGTGTAGCATGACTGAGCAATTGTCATTCAAAGTGTGAGAGTGCTGAAAGCTGAAAATTGGTCTGGGCAGGAAGGGGGTCTAACTGCTCTGTATGGAAGCGGTTAATGTCTGGACAATTGCCCAGCTTAATATAGTTTAAGGTCAGCATTGACCTATTGACTGAATGAATCAAGTTACTTTTCATATGGACATCTCCGATCTAACTGTTCAATTCTCATGACTGTAATGCACTCTGCACATCTGTGTAAGTGATTGCACAATGTGCAAAATAAAGGGAACTAAAAACCAGCATTCATACTGAGTGTATACCAATGCAGAATAGTTTTCTGACCAAGCCAATTTAAACCATTATCCAGATTATTCTTGCACTTGCACAACCTAAAGACCACATATGCTGATTCTGCATCTTGTAGGAGGAATTCAATTGTAGCCGACTACACACTTCTTGGTCAGCTGGCAGGTTTAGGTTTTCAGAAGTACCATGTTGGAAAATAAATCTTTTATAATTTGTTTGTGAAAATTAAGATACAGTAGTACACAAAATAATGCCACCAATTTACTTTTACCAATTAGTCTGAGATATTCACACCATTACCCCAATAGTCATCTCTGCTCATCCAGGCGTCCCACTAATCAGCTTATTTACCTTTTTCTCCTGTACATATTCCATTCTGTCACTTTGCACTTCTCCCCTCCTATACTAAGGCCCCCACCCCACTAATCACCCCTCTTCTCTTGTACTCATGCCCTAACACCGCTAATCACCCCTCCTCCCCTGTACTCATGCCCTCACCCCACTAATCATCCCTCCTCCCCTGTACTCATGCCCTCACCCCACTAATCACCCCTCCTCCCCTGTACTCATGCCCTCACCCCACTAATTACCTCTTCTCTCCTGTACTCATGCCCTCACCCCACTAATCATCCCTCCTCCCCTGTACTCATGCCCTCACCCCACTAATCATCCCTCCTCCCCTGTACTCATGCCCTCACCCCAATAATCACCCCTCCTGTTCTCATACTGTCACCCTGCTAATCAGCCCCCCTGTTCTCATACTGTCACCCTGCTAATCACCCCTCCTGTTCTCATACTGTCACCCTGCTAATCAGCCCCCCTGTTCTCATACTGTCACCCTGCTAATCACCCCTCCTGTTCTCATACTGTCACCCTGCTAATCACCCCTCCTGTTCTCATACTGTCACCCTGCTAATCAGCCACCCTGTTCTCATACTGTCACCCTGCTAATCAGCCCTCCTGTTCTCATACTGTCACCCCAATAATCACCCCTCCTGTTCTCATACTGTCACCCTGCTAACCACCCCTCCTGTTCTCATACTGTCACCCTGCTAACCAGCCCTCCTGTTCTCATACTGTCACCCTGCTAATCAGCCCTCCTGTTCTCACACTGTCACCCCAATAATCACTCCTCCTGTTCTCATACTGTCACCCTGCTAATCAGCCCTCCTGTTCTCACAATGTCACCCCAATAATCACCCTCCTGTTCTCATACTGTCACCCTGATAATCAGCCCTCCTGTTCTCAGAATGTCACCCCAATAATCACCTCTCCTGTTCTCATACTGTCACCCTGCTAATAAGCCCTCCTGTTCTCATACTGTCACCCTGCTAATCACCCCTCCTGTTCTCATACTGTCACCCTGCTAATCACCCCTCCTGTTCTCATACTGTCACCCTGCTAATCACCCCTCCTGTTCTCATACTGTCACCCTGCTAATCAGCCCTCCTGTTCTCATACTGTCACCCTGCTAATCAGCCCTCCTGTTCTCATACTGTCACCCTGCTAATCAGCCCTCCTGTTCTCACACTGTCACCCCAATAATCACCCCTCCTGTTCTCATACTGTCACCCTGCTAATCAGCCCTCCTGTTCTCACAATGTCACCCCAATAATCACCCTCCTGTTCTCATACTGTCACCCTGATAATCAGCCCTCCTGTTCTCACAATGTCACCCCAATAATCACCTCTCCTGTTCTCATACTGTCACCCTGCTAATCAGCCCTCCTGTTCTCACAATGTCACCCCAATAATCACCTCTCCTGTTCTCATACTGTCACCCTGCTAATCAGCCCTCCTGTTCTCACAATGTCACCCCAATAATCACCTCTCCTGTTCTCATACTGTCACCCTGCTAATCAGCCCTCCTGTTCTCATACTGTCACCCCAATAATCACCCCTCCTGTTCTCATACTGTCACCCTGCTAATCAGCCCTCCTGTTCTCATACTGTCACCCCAATAATCACCCCTCCTGTTCTCATACTGTCACCCTGCTAATCACCCCTCCTGTTCTCACAATGTCACCCCAATAATCACCCTCCTGTTCTCATACTGTCACCCCAATAATCACCCCTCCTGTTCTCATACTGTCACCCCAATAATCACCCCTCCTGTTCTCATACTGTCACCCTGCTAATCAGCCCTCCTGTTCTCATACTGTCACCCTGCTAATCAGCCCTCCTGTTCTCATACTGTCACCCCAATAATCACCCCTCCTGTTCTCATACTGTCACCCTGCTAATCAGCCCTCCTGTTCTCATACTGTCACCCCAATAATCACCCCTCCTGTTCTCATACTGTCACCCTGCTAATCACCCCTCCTGTTCTCACAATGTCACCCCAATAATCACCTCTCCTGTTCTCATACTGTCACCCCAATAATCACCCCTCCTGTTCTCATACTGTCACCCCAATAATCACCCCTCCTGTTCTCATACTGTCACCCTGCTAATCAGCCCTCCTGTTCTCATACTGTCACCCTGCTAATCAGCCCTCCTGTTCTCATACTGTCACCCCAATAATCACCCCTCCTGTTCTCATACTGTCACCCTGCTAATCAGCCCTCCTGTTCTCATACTGTCACCCCAATAATCACCCCTCCTGTTCTCATACTGTCACCCTGCTAATCAGCCCTCCTGTTCTCATACTGTCACCCCAATAATCACCCCTCCTGTTCTCATACTGTCACCCCAATAATCACCCCTCCTGTTCTCATACTGTCACCCCAATAATCACCCCTCCTGTTCTCATACTGTCACCCTGCTAATCAGCCCTCCTGTTCTCATACTGTCACCCCAATAATCACCCCTCCTGTTCTCATACTGTCACCCTGCTAATCAGCCCTCCTGTTCTCACAATGTCACCCCAATAATCACCCTCCTGTTCTCATACTGTCACCCTGAATATCAGCACCCCTGTTCTCACAATGTCACCCCAATAATCACCTCTCCTGTTCTCATACTGTCACCCTGCTAATCAGCCCTCCTGTTCTCACAATGTCACCCCAATAATCACCTCTCCTGTTCTCATACTGTCACCCTGCTAATCAGCCCTCCTGTTCTCACAATGTCACCCCAATAATCACCCCTCCTGTTCTCATACTGTTACCCTGCTAATCAGCCCTCCTGTTCTGACAATGTCACCCCAATAATCACCTCTCCTGTTCTCATACTGTCACCCCAATAATCACCCCTCCTGTTCTCATACTGTCACCCCAATAATCACCCCTCCTGTTCTCATACTGTCACCCTGCTAATCAGCCCTCCTGTTCTCATACTGTCACCCTGCTAATCAGCCCTCCTGTTCTCATACTGTCACCCCAATAATCACCCCTCCTGTTCTCATACTGTCACCCTGCTAATCAGCCCTCCTGTTCTCATACTGTCACCCCAATAATCACCCCTCCTGTTCTCATACTGTCACCCTGCTAATCAGCCCTCCTGTTCTCATACTGTCACCCCAATAATCACCCCTCCTGTTCTCATACTGTCACCCTGCTAATCAGCCCTCCTGTTCTCATACTGTCACCCCAATAATCACCCCTCCTGTTCTCATACTGTCACCCTGCTAATCAGCCCTCCTGTTCTCATACTGTCACCCCAATAATCACCCCTCCTGTTCTCATACTGTCACCCTGCTAATCAGCCCTCCTGTTCTCATACTGTCACCCCAATAATCACTCCTCCTGTTCTCATACTGTCACCCCAATAATCACCCCTCCTGTTCTCATACTGTCACCCTGCTAATCAGCCCTCCTGTTCTCACAATGTCACCCCAATAATCACCTCTCCTGTTCTCATACTGTCACCCTGCTAATCAGCCCTCCTGTTCTCACAATGTCACCCCAATAATCACCTCTCCTGTTCTCATACTGTCACCCTGCTAATCAGCCCTCCTGTTCTCACAATGTCACCCCAATAATCACCCCTCCTGTTCTCATACTGTTACCCTGCTAATCAGCCCTCCTGTTCTCATACTGTCACCCTGCTAATCAGCCCTCCTGTTCTCATACTGTCACCCCAATAATCACCCCTCCTGTTCTCATACTGTCACCCTGCTAATCAGCCCTCCTGTTCTCATACTGTCAACCCAATAATCACCCCTCCTGTTCTCATACTGTCACCCTGCTAATCAGCCCTCCTGTTCTCATACTGTCACCCCAATAATCACCCCTCCTGTTCTCATACTGTCACCCTGCTAATCAGCCCTCCTGTTCTCATACTGTCACCCCAATAATCACCCCTCCTGTTCTCATACTGTCACCCTGCTAATCAGCCCTCCTGTTCTCATACTGTCACCCCAATAATCACCCCTCCTGTTCTCATACTGTCACCCTGCTAATCACCCCTCCTGTTCTCACAATGTCACCCCAATAATCACCCTCCTGTTCTCATACTGTCACCCTGCTAATCAGCCCTCCTGTTCTCACAATGTCACCCCAATAATCACCCTCCTGTTCTCATACTGTCACCCTGCTAATCAGCCCTCCTGTTCTCACAATGTCACCCCAATAATCACCCTCCTGTTCGCATACTGTCACCCTGCTAATCAGCCCTCCTGTTCTCACGTCACCCCAATAATCACCCCTCCTGTTCTCGTATTGTCACCCTGCTAATCAGCCCTCCTGTTCTCACAATGTCACCCCAATAATCACCTCTCCTGTTCTCATACGGTCACCCTGCTAATCAGCCCTCCTGTTCTCACAATGTCACCCCAATAATCACCTCTCCTGTTCTCATACTGTCACCCTGCTAATCAGCCCTCCTGTTCTCACAATGTCACCCCTCCTGAAGCTACCCCAACAAACTAACCTCTCATCCTGAGCTCACACTATCAGACCTCTTATACTCTGTGTGCATACCCAACCCTTCCTTTCATCATACTTACACCTCTCCTCCTGATCTCACCCCATCACACTCTTCCTCCTCCCCATAAATCAGGGTATCTAATCTAGCTGGTGCCACCATCACCTGCAGACAACTACAATCACAAAGTGAGAACAACTAAACTTGAACACCTGACCCATAGATGTCCCTGTTAATATTAGTTTATAACCCTCGTATAATATAAATACATAATAAAAAAAATGCAAGCATTAAAAGCACTGACCTACTGTGCAGCTGTTCACCATTCAAACCCCCAGTACCATCACCATGGTGACACAAGCCGGGCCTTTTCCTGCAAATCTGCTAAGTGAGTCAGATGCCAACTCGTGCCCTGTGCACAGTGCACATCCAGCTGTCAGCTCCTCCTCTACTGACGGCACTCCTCTGTCCCCTCCCTCCTGTCCCCAAGGTGTCCGGGGCCCGCCGACACTTACAGCCCGATCTCCCCCACTCTGCTCTCCTCTTCTTCCTCACTCCATTCCAGCCAGACACACATATTCCAGTCACGTGACCCGCCGATCAGCTGATCGGCTCACCGCAACATAAGCAAGGAGGTGTTGTTTTTTTTAAATCCGGTTTCTTTAACTCCTTGATAAAAAAAACTTTATTGTTCCATGAACATTATTGATAAGAACAACCATGCACCCCTGTGCACGAGGCTGAAGTTGGTTTCTTATTCGTCCAGTTTCTTATTCACTGAAGTTGGTTTCTTATTCGGCAGTTTCTTATACATTACTATGACAAATAAACCTTTTTTCCTCTTATTCCTCTGCAGTAAATCTGTTTTTTTTCTACATAAATGTTAAATATTATTTGTGAACAATCAGATTAATAAAAAAAAATCTAGATTATTTGTGTTTTTACTGAAAAAAAACAATAGTGAAAAATGGATGAAAAAATATGCATTTTGAATAAGTAACTGAGGAATTTAGGGGGTTAAACGCTGTTGGGCCACTAATCTAAGGGTGGAAATATAAAGAATAAGAAGCCCTCCATAATACCCAACTGAATCCAGCCTGGCCCAAACTGTGGATTGGCATTAAAACAGGTGCCAACCTTGCCAACTATATACATTTTCAGCATTTTGAATAAGTAACTGGTGATTTTAAGGGGTTAAACGCTGTTGGGCCACTAATCTAAGGGTGGAAATATAAAGAATAAGAACCCCTCCATAATACCCAACTGTACCCAGCCTGGTCCAAACTGTGGATTGACAAGAAAACAGGTGCCAACCTTGCCAACTATATACATTTTCATCATTTTGAATAAGTAACTGAGGAATTTAAGGGGTTAAATGCCGTTGGGCCACTGATCTAATGGTGGAAATACAAAGAGTAAGGACCCCTCCATAATACCCAACTGAATCCAGCCTGGCCCAAACTGTGGATTGGCATTAAAACAGGTGCCAACCTTAAGTTATTTTGAGGGGACAGCAAATTTACACTGTTATACAAGCTGTACATTCCCTACTTTACATTCTAGCAAAGCGTCATTTCTTCAGTGTTGTCACATGAAAAGGTATAATAAAATATTTACAAAAATGTGAGGGGTGTACTCACTTTTGTGTGATACTGTATGTTCACATAGGAACATGCATTAGGCCTCATGTACACTATAGATGCTAAACTGAAGTTTAGGGCTCATGCACACTGGATGTTTTTACAGCTGCTCCAAGGGGCGTCTGACGTTTTATTTTGCCTCTAAACACCCCTCCATGTTAGCTTATGTGTTCATGCCTTTTGAGTCTGGTATGGGTCTTAAAAGGAAACCCCATGCCAAAATGAAAAAAACATGGCATGGGGTCCCCCCAAAATCCATACCAGACCCTTATATGAGCATGCAGCCCGGAAGGTCAGGAAAGGGGAGGGGACGAGCGAGCGAGCACCTCCCCCTCCTGGACCATACCAGGCTACACGCCCTCAACTTGGTGGGGTGGGTGCTTTTGGGGCAGGGGGGGCTCTGCACCCTCCCACCCTAAAGCACCTTGTCCCCATGTTGATGGGCCTCTTCCCAACAACGCTGGGAGGTGCGGGTCTGCAGGCAGGGGACTTATCAGAATCTGAAAGCACCCAGATCCCGACCCCCCCTGATATGAATAAGCATGGGGTACATTGTGGGGTTCATTTAAAAAAGGCAGTGTAGTGTAAATAAAGACAAGACAGTTTTGAAAATTCCTTTATTAAAAATCTTCCTCCGATCTTCTCCCTCAGGTCTTCTCCGCCACCGACCCTGTCCTCCTCCGACACTGTCTCCCGTGGTTATGCCAGCTCTGCTCTCTGCTGGTTCTTATATACCATGGGGCGTGGCCATATAGTGACATATTCATGAGACCCCCGCCCCTTGTTACGTTAGTAGTACTGTAGAGGTAGTTTAGATTGCAGGCGTTTTTTTAAAGCAGAAAAATCGCGTTCAGGACTGTAGTTTACAGGCATTTTAAACGCCAAATGCTTGTAAGGGCTCATGTACACAGGGCAGTTAAAAACCTTTTCTGAATGCTGGAAACTGATAGTGAAAAACGTCTGTTTTACAGCTTTTACATACCGAGTTTATGCAAGTTTAGCAGCAGTTACGAGCTTTTAAAGATTTGGTTTTAATCACTAGCCCTGGAAGGTTTACCCCCCTTCATGACCACGCCATCTTTTGCGATATAGCACTACATCACTTTACCTGACAATTGCGTGGTCGTGCGATGCTGTACACAAATAAAATGTATGTCCTTTTTTTCCCACAAATAGAGCTTTCTTGTGGTGGTATTTGATCACCTCTGCTGTTTTTATTCTTTGCACTATAAACATAAAAAAAACATTATTTTTTACTTTCTCCTATAAAACACATCCAATAAAAAAATTTTGTCCGACGACCGATCTGCCGATTTTCGGCTTGTTAGTATGATGCTTTCGACAGCCAACTCCGACTTTTCGGCTGACAAAATCCTGGTGTGCAGGCATTAAAATTTTTGTTCTTGCTCCTGAACTGCAAGCCACCTGACCTCACACGTCGCCAGTTTAAACTTTTCCTGTATGTCACCACGGCTGCCAAACAGACCATAGCGAAGGCCTGGAAAACTTCCTCCCTATGTTTCCTTACCACGAAAAATTGAGTCACTCAAGCTATGATCCACGCTAAAACTGAATCTATCCTGCTGGATAAACTCATACCTTACGAAAAGCTTTGGAAACCATGGATTGACAACTGCCTTCCGATAGGCCTTGATGAATCCCTTGTACTAGCTTGACCTGTGGTCACCGATTCCCTATTGGTATTGTCGCTCTGAACCACATCAGTGGCCCGGGACTCCCTCCGGGCACCTTTCCTCCCCCGCATAACCCCCCCCCACTGTTTTGCCCTTCCTTCCCCCCCCTATCCTTCTTGCCCCTCTTACTCCCTTCTTTTTCTCCCCCCCCCCCCCTTATTGCCTCGAGTTGACCGCTACCTAATTTGTTTCCCTGTTGTGGCTGGACCACCAACTTTTGCTGCACTACGGCCTCATTTTTTGCCCTACCCCCAGCCGCCCTTATGTACTGTGTTTATCCTTTGTACTTGTATACCGGGGCGCCCAGCTAGCCCCTTTCCTATTCCTAAACCTGACTGTTATGCTACTACTTGCTGTTCATGATGTCATTTTGACGTGTATTCATCTGTTATGCTCCACTGTTACCTACTGGTATTGTTTTGTACTACATTCCTTCTGCCTTAATAAAAAACGTTTGAACAGAGAAAAAAAAAAAAAATTTTTTGTTCTCCGTCAAAACAACGTACGATTTTCGTCTCATTAGTACAGATTTCGATGGGGAAAAATCTTATGGGCAAGACTAGGCATGCTCAGAGATGAAAGAACACAAAGAAAGCAATCCAACACGACATCACTTCTGAAGTAGAATTCTGTCGTGCGGGAAAATTCATGTGCAGTCTAGAGCACATTCCAACCAACAGACACGCACTCTGGACAAAAGACGGACGACCGGTCGGTGGAAATTCGTTGCGTGTGTACGAGGCTTAAGTCTTCGGAGCCTCAGCAACCTCAGGAGCGTTTCCTCACACATTCTCATGATTGGATCCATAGTGAAAACACAAAACATAACACAGCTATCTACAAGCACACTGCTCTCTCTTCTCTCGCAGAATGGCTTAAATAGTTAAAAAAATTGACTTGTTTTTTATGCATTGTGGGCATTTAGGAGTGTCTCATGAGGTTATTTAAAAAAAAAAAAACCTTCTAACCTCAAATGTTCATAACTGCTGCAGACGTTTTCACTGTGGGTTTCCAGCTGTCATGTTTCCATCGTTTATAAAAGGTTTTCAACCGCCCTGTGTACATGAGGCCTTAAAGTGCATGAAAATGGTCACAAAAATGGATGTTCATTGGCAAGCATGTGCATTAACATGCATTTTAACCACTCAACCACCTGGCCAACATTTTTCTTATACATGTCAAGTTCTGAATTTTCTTTTTTTGCTAAAAAATCACTTTTAAAATATTTTACAATTTTTTGCAGAGGCCCTAGAGAATAAAATGGTGGGTGTTGGAATTTTCTTTTATGTTACACGATATTTGCACAGCAGTTTTTCAAATGCAATTTAAAAAAAAAAAATACACTAGTAACTTTTATTGCACATAAACAATATAATATCCAATTTTTTGGTAAAATATAAAAGATAATGTTACGCCGAAATAGATACCAAACATGTCACGCTTTAAAATTGTGCATGCCATGGAATGCCGAAAAACTTCGGTATATTAAATTATCCATAGGCAACCCTTTAACCCCTTCTCACCCGCGCTATAGCCGAAAGATGGCTACAGCGCGGGCTTACATTGCTGAATGGGCATCCATTGACGTCCTCCCTTGATTATGCCACCCACGCGCCATTCTCTGTGATTACTGAGTCCTTTGGACTCAGCTTATTATACAGCCATGACCAAAACGTTTTGAGAATGACACAAATATTAATTTTTACAAAGTCTGCTGCTTCAGTGGTTTTAGGTATTTTTTGTCAGATGCTACCATGGTATACTGAAGTATAATTGCAAGCATTTCATAGGCGTCCACATTTATGCAAAGAGTCAATATTTGCAGTGTTAACCCTTCTCTTTTAAGACCTCTGCAATTCGTCCTGGCATGCTGTCAACCAACTTCTGGGCTACATCCTGACTGATGGCAAGCCCATTCTTGCATAATAAATGCTTGGAGTTTGTCAGAATTTGTGGGGGGGGTTTTGTTCACCCTTCTCTTGAGGATTGAACGCAAGTTGAGAGGGTTAAGGTCTGGGGAGTTTCCTGGCCATGGACCCAAAATTTCAGTGTTTTTGTTCCCTAAGCCATTTAGCTATCACTTTTGCCTTGTGGCAAGGTGCTCCATCATCCAGGAAAAGGCATTGTTCATCACCAAACTGTTCTTGGATGGTTGGGAGAAATTGGTTTCGGAGGAGTTTTTTTTTTATCATTCTTTATTCATGGCTGTGTTCTTAGGCAAAATTGTGAGTGAGCCCACCCCCTTGGCTGAGAAGCAACCCCACACATGAATGGTCTCAGGATGCTTTACTGTTGGCATGACACAAGACTGATGGTAGTCTCATCTTTTCTTTTCTGGACAAGGCTTTTTTCTTGATGCCCGAAACAATTGGAAAGGGGATTCATCTGAGAAAATTACTTTACTCCAGTCCTCGGCAGTCCAATCCCTGTACTTTTGCAGAATATTATTCTGTCTCTGTTATCCTGGAGAGAAGTTTCTTCTTTCCTGCCCTTCTTGACACCAGGTCATTCTCCAAAAATCTTCGCCGCACTGTGCATGCAGATGCACCCACACCTGCCTGCTGCCATTACTTAATAAGCTCTGCACTGGTGGTGACCCGATCCCACAGCTGAATCAACTGTAGGAGACGGTCCTGGCACTTGCTGGACTTTCTCGGGCGCCCTTAAGTCTTCTTCACAACAATTGATCCTCTCTCTTTGAAGTTCCTTATGATCGACAAATGGTTGATTTCGGTGCAATCTTAATAGCAGCAATATTTCAGTCTCTCGATGTGCAAAACTAATAGAGACATACCCCAAGCGACTTACAGCTGTAATTGCAGAAAAAGGTGGTGCTACAAAGTATTAACTTAAGGGGGCTGAATCATTTTGCACGCTCAATTTTTCAGTTTTTTATTTGTTAAAAAAGTTTGAAATATCCAATAAATTTCGTTCCACTTCATGATTGTGTCCCACTTGTTGATTCTTCACAAAAAATGACAGTTTTATATCTTTATGTTTGAAGCCTGAAATGTGGCAAAAGGTCGCAAAGTTCAAGGGGGGTGAATACTTTCGCAAGGCACTGTATTTAAGGACAGGGTTCTTTCTGAGTCAGTGATTCCTACACTGTTGAAGGCTAGAAAATCTACCTCTAGGAAAATCTATCATCGTACGTGGAAATCGTACATCTCATGGTGTGAATTGTTGAAGGTGCATCCTCGCCTTTTTTCAGTGGCTAGGATTTTGACCTTTCTCCAAAGAGGGGTTGAACAGCGGTTGGCCTTGGGTACTATAAAAGGCCAAGTGTCAGCTTTGGCTGTGTTTTTCCAATGCACTTTAGCTACGCATGCTTTGATTCGCACTTTTATTCAAGGGGTTTGCCATATGGCTCCTCCGAGACAATCCCTGTTACCTCCGTGGGATCTTAAGTTGGTACTGTCTGTTCTTCAAAAATCTCCCTTTGAGAACATTAGGGAGATTCCTCTGCTTACACTGTTACAGAAAGTAGCCTTTTGGTGGTTATTACCTTTGCTCACAGAGTATCTGAATTGACGGCGCTATCCTGCCGTTCACCTTATCTGGTGGTCCATAGAGGTGAGGTGGTACTTCAACCTAATCAGTCGTTTCTTCCTAAGCTGGTTTCTGATTTTCATTTTAATGAAGACATTGTGCTGCCTTCACTCTGTCCTAAGCCTAAGCATTACAGGAAAGTTGGCTTGCATTCTTTGGATGTGGTTCGGGCAATTAGGCTTTACCTGGCGGCTACTGAATCTTTCAGGAAATCAGACTCTCTTTTTTGTCCTCACGGAAGGACCTTGAAATTGATTGGCTGCATCTGCCGCGACCATATCCAGATGGATGAAGCAGATGGTGGTACAGGCTTATTCACTGAAGGGTCAGGTTCCACCTTTCCCTGTGAAGGCCCATTTTACTAGGGCGCTGAGTGCCTCTTGGACTTTTCACCATCAGGCGTCAGTAATGCAAGTTTGCAAGGCGGCAACCTGGTCGTCTGTACACACATTCACAAAATTCTAAAGTAGAGTAGATGTGTTGGCATATTCAGATGCTTCTTTTGGCTGCAAGGTTTTGCAGGCTGCTGTTTAAAAGAAAACATATTATCTTTGAGGTTGTATGTTTTCTAGGTGAGCTCCAGTTGTTCCTGGTTGAGCTCCATGTTCACTGGCTGGCTAAGTTTAGCCTTTGGGGAATTACGTTCTTTTCTGCATTGTTTTCCCACATGAAAATACTGCTATGGGATGTCCCAATGGTCAAGAAGAATATGGAGCTGCGTCTGTCAATGAACGATAGAGAAAAATTGATTGTCAGGGTCCGGACTGGTAGCAGGAGCGGTGCAGGGAGTGGATCCGCTGTGTCAGTGAGGGATTGGCGTGGACCGTACCGGAGGATCGGTTCTAAGTAGTTACTGGTTTTCACCAGAGCCCGCCGCAAGGCGGGATGGGCTTGCTGCGGCGGTAACTACCAGGTCGTGTCCTCTGGTAGCGGCTCAACCTCACAGACTGCTGATATAGGCGTAGTACAAAAGGGACAGGCAGAGGCGTAGTCAGACGTAGCAAAGGTCAGGGCAGGCAGCACAGGTTCAGAGGCGATAGTCGTTAGCAAAGGGTTCGGCAACAGGCAAAGGATTACACAAATAACGCTTTCACTAAGGCAACAAGGCAACAAAGATCCGGCAATGGCTGGAAGGGGCAGGTCACTTATATAGGAAACAGGAAACAGGTCACAGGAAACAGGTCACAGGAAACAGGTCACAGGTCACAGGAAACAGGAAACAGGTCACAGGAAACAGGAAGGGAGGTTTGGACCAGGCACCAATTACTGGTGCACAGGCCCCTTAAATTTCAAACGACCTGCGCGCGCGCGCCCTATGGTGCAGGGGCGCGCGCTCCGGGAACCATGTGAGCGGGGAGCGGAGGAGGGAGCCGGAGCGGGCACAGGTGAGTGGATCTGGAACGAACGCTGCGAGCGCTCCGGTCCAGAAGCAGGGACCGGAGCGCTCAGCGTTACAGTACCCCCCCCTTTTGGTCTCCCCCTCTTTTTGGTACCCAGAAACCTGAGGATGAGGTTACGGTCCAAGATATTTTCCTCTGGCTCCCAGGATCTCTCTTCAGGACCGCAGCCCTCCCAGTCCACCAAAAAATATCTTCTCCCCCTGACCAATTTAGAGGCCAATATCTCCTGAACGGAGAAGACATCCGAGGTACCGGATACAGGCGTGGGAGGAAGATTCTTGGGGGAAAAGCGATTAAAGACCGCAGGCTTGAGGAGGGAGACATGAAAACAGTTGGGAATTTTAAGGGAGGGAGGGAGATGGAGTTGGTAACACACAGGATTGATCCTCTTCTTGACCTTGTAGGGTCCCAAATAACGAGGACCAAGCTTGTAACTAGGAACCCTGAAGCGGACGTACTTGGAGGAGAGCCAAACTCTGTCCCCAGGAACCAGGACAGGAGGAGACCGACGTTTCTTGTCCGCTTGGATTTTCATGCGGGATGAGGCCTGTAAGAGGGACAGGCGCGTCTCACGCCAGATGGCGGAAAAGTCTTGCACCAGGTCATCCACTGCAGGTACACCGGAGGAGGAGGATAACGGCAGAGGAGGCAGAGGATGACGACCGTAAACCACGAAGAAGGGAGACTTGTTGGTGGCGGAAGAGTCTTTGTGGTTATAGGAGAACTCCGCCCACGGGAGGAGGTCGACCCAATCGTCTTGACGGGAGGAAACGAAGTGGCGAAGGTAGTCGCCCAAGATTTGATTGACCCGCTCTACTTGTCCGTTGGTTTGGGGGTGGTATGAAGAAGAGAAATCCAGCTTGATTTTAAGCTGTCCACAGAGAGCCCTCCAGAACTTGGACACAAACTGGACTCCTCTATCGGAGACAATATGTGAAGGCAGGCCGTGTAACCGGAAGATGTGTCGGAGGAAATGCTTGGCCAACTGAGGTGCGGATGGTAAGGCTGGCAACGGGATGAAGTGCGCCATCTTCGAGAAGCGATCTACGACGACCCAAATTATCGTTTTCCCGTGAGATGGTGGTAGGTCCGTAACAAAGTCCATCGCGATATTGGACCAAGGGGTCTCTGGTATGGGAAGTGGCTGGAGAAAGCCGGCGGGTCTTTGGCGAGGGGTTTTGTCTCTGGCACATACAGAGCAGGACTGTACAAATTCAGAGATGTCCTTCTCCAAGGATGGCCACCAATATCTCCTGGAGATAAGTTGTAGAGTCTTTCGGACACCAGGATGTCCTGCGAGAAGAGAAGAATGTCCCCACTTAAGAACCTTTAGGCGAAGACGGGGAGAAACATAGGTCTTTCCGGGAGGGAGGTTACGCAAGTCTATAGGTGCCACGGTGAACAGACATTCCGGGGGAACAATGTGCTGTGGCTTGACTTCCTCTCCTGTGACATCAGACGAACGAGAGAGGGCATCGGCCCTGAGGTTCTTGCTCGCTGGACGAAAGTGGATCCGGAAGTTAAATCTGGCAAAAAATAGAGACCAGCGAGCTTGGCGGGGATTTAGTCTCTGAGCAGACTGGAGGTAAGATAAATTTTTATGATCCGTGTAGATGTTCACGGGATGTACCGATCCTTCCAGTAAATGCCGCCACTCTTCCAAGGCCAGCTTGATGGCGAGTAATTCTCTATCCCCAATAGAATAATTTCTTTCAGCGGGAGAGAAAGTCTTAGAGAAAAACCCGCAAGTAACCGACTTGCCTCTCGTAGTCTTTTGCATGAGCAAAGCACCAGCACCAACAGAGGAAGTGTTTACTTCCAGGTAGAACGGCTTAGTAGGATCCGGTCTGGACAGAACTGGGGCGGTGGCAAAGGCAGACTTAAGAGCGCTGAAGGCCTTCTCGGCCTGGGGCGGCCAAGATTTCGGGTTAGCCCCCTTCTTGGTTAGGGCTACAATTGGTGCCACAAGGGTGGAGTAATGCGGGATGAACTGTCTATAATAGTTTGCGAATCCGAGGAATCGCTGGATGGCCTTAAGGCCAGAGGGACGAGGCCAGTCCAGGATGGCAGACAGTTTGGCAGGATCCATTTGTAGTCCCTTGGCAGAAATGATGTAGCCCAGGAAGGGAAGGCTGGTACGGTCGAACAAACACTTTTCAAATTTAGCGTAGAGACGGTTCTTTCTGAGACGGGAGAGTACTAAGCGGACATGAGCACGGTGTTGATCCAAGTTAGTAGAGAAGATGAGGATGTCATCCAAATAGACCACGACACAGGTATAGAGCAGGTCTCGGAAAATGTCGTTAACGAACTCCTGGAAGACCGCTGGAGCGTTACAGAGCCCGAAAGGCATGACTAAGTACTCAAAATGCCCGTCTCGGGTGTTAAAAGCCGTCTTCCACTCGTCACCCTCTCGGATGCGAATAAGGTTATAGGTCCTATAATATAAGAACAATGTAGCGCTATTTATCAGTAAAAAGTTCTCAGAAAGATTAAAAAGTCTATGTAAAGTCCCAATATGATCAGATGAAAAATGTAGCGAATCCGTGATACCACCACCAGACACCCAGTTCACACTGACCCTTACCACATAACGATGATCCCCATGACAGAGATCCCAAATGCCAAAAATAGACTCAGTAGGACTCAATATGTATCCTGGATAATATGCGTCCTTCTCTGGAAGTCTCAGGTCAGTAGTCACAGGTATGTAGGGAATGAAGCACAAGGCAGTATCATAGCGCAGACCATTTATTAACCAGATCAAAATAATAGATTAAAAACACTTACAAGGATCCAATCATAACGAGCATGTAAAGCAGTCCAAATTGTTTCCAAGCATGTTCCGCCACGGCATTCCACCAAAATGATGGCCGCCACGTCTCCTCACTGTGGGCGAGCGTGTCCACTGTGACCGCCCGACGTACGTTTCGTTACACTGAACGTCTTCAAGGGGCGCGGTCCGGCAGTCGTCACAGCTCTAAATACCAATGGGGAGAGAGCGGATATGGACGGTGACCCGGAAACCGGAAGTCGGCCCCGAAACCGGAAGTGACCCGGAAACCGGAAGTTGACCCCGGAACCGGAAGTGACCCGGAAACCGGAAGTCGACCCCGAAAACCGGAAGTTAACCCAGAGACAGGAAGTCACCTGTGTTCCACAACCAGGAAGTGAGCAGGATGTGCAACTAATAGTATATATGAAGGGAATAAACCCATCTTTTATTCGCATTACATGCCAGATCTAAAATATTCATGCGGCCATATATATTACAATAGGCATAACAAACAGAACATAAGATTAACATTAATACTGTCAGTAGAACCGTCCACTAGTAGAGAAAACGACGCCATCTAGTGGGCATATAGCGGAACATGCTGCAAACATTACAATTAAAAGCCATACACACACATATTGAACAATAAAAGAAATAAAAATAAATAATACAACGTGTAAGCTGCAATATATTAAGACTATGGGAATAAGCGGAATTAAAAAGGTAAAAAATGTGGAATTAAGAAATGTGTCAGGAATTTTTAATAAAGGCATTGAGGTCCCACTCAATATTCAACCCCCTAGGGGTATGGCACCTCATCTTAAAAATCCAATTAGTTTCAAGTTTCCAAACTCCATGTGTCATATTACTGCCTCTCCAATTCCCAACGTATCTGTCTATCCCCAAAAACAAAGTCCCAGTAGGGTCTCTGTTATGGAACTTGTCATAATGACGCGATACGTTGTGCTTGGGGCAGCCCTTGACTATGCTGGCCACATGCTCCTTGAGCCTCACTTGGAGCTCTCGGATGGTGCGGCCAACATAGTCAAGGCCACACGGGCAACGAATCAAGTAAACCACGTGTGTGGTGGAGCACGAAATAAAAGGTTTAATCTTAAATTCCTCTCCTGTGGAGCCCGAAGTAAAACTCTCAACACATCTTCTCCTTTCTTTATTGAGTTGACAAATCGCACATTTTCTGCATCTATAGAAAGGTTATAGGCCCCTCTGAGATCCAACTTGGTGAAGTACTTGGCACCTTGTAACCGGTCAAAGAGTTCCGTAATCAGGGGAAGAGGGTAACGGTTCTTTACAGTAATGCTGTTGAGACCCCGAAAGTCTATGCAAGGCCTAAGGGTACCGTCCTTCTTCGCAACAAAGAAGAATCCTGCTCCGGCAGGAGAAGAGGATTTCCTGATAAACCCTCTCTGCAGGTTCTCCTGGATATACTCTGACATGGCTAGAGTCTCTGGAGGGGAGAGAGGATAGATTCTTCCCCTAGGTGGCGTAGTGCCAGGTTGCAAGTCAATGGGGCAGTCATATGGCCTATGTGGAGGCAACACCTCCGCCTGTTTCTTGCAAAAAACATCTGGAAAATCCGCATATGGTTCAGGCAGACCGGGAGGAGGAGAAATAACAGGTGCAGACTTGACTCGTACCGACTTGAGACATCTGCCGAAACAAGCCGAACCCCAGCTTCGAACCTCTCCGGAGGTCCAATCCAGAACGGGACAATGGCGCTGGAGCCAGGGCAGACCCAAGAGGAGTTCTGAGGTGCAATGGGGTAACACAAAAAACTCCAATCGCTCAGAATGCAGGACTCCAATGTCCATCTGGAGGGGTTCTGTACGGAACTGCACCATACCGTCGAGTCTCTCTCCATTAACTGTGGAGATGAAGATGGGCTTCAGTAAACGAACCACAGGGATGTGGAACTTGTTCACCAGCGAGGCGTTGATGAAGTTACCGGCTGAACCGGAATCCAGAAAGGCAGAGGCAGCAAAGGAGATCTTGGCGGACACGGAAATCCGCACGGGTACCGTAATGCGTGGAGAGGAGGTATTCACACCTAGCAACGCCTCTCCCACGTTGACTAGGTGCGAGCGTTTCCCTGATGCGGTGGACGGAGAGGACAGTCCTTTAGAAAGTGCTCAGTACTGGCACAGTACAAACAGAGGTTCTCGTCTCTACGGCGGTTCCTTTCTTGCGTGGTCAGGCGAGACTGACCCACCTGCATGGCTTCCTCGGCGGGAGGCCCAGAAGAGGGTTGCGGTGGAGGCTGGAAGATAGGCGCCAGACGAGGAAAGCGTCTGGGACGAGCACTTCCCTTTTCCTGTAGCAGTTCCTCTCGTCGCTCAGCAAAACGCAGGTCAATCCTGGTGGCCAAATGGATGAGGTCACTCAGGTTGGTAGGGACTTCTCGTGCGGCCAAGACGTCCTTTATGGCGCTGGACAAGCCTTTGTTAAAGGTAGCACAGAGCGCCTCGTTATTCCAGGAGAGTTCCGAAGCCAGGGTGCGGAAACGGATAGCATAGTCTCCGACAGAGGAACTCCCCTGGGACAAGTTCAATAACGCAGTCTCTGCTGAGGCAGCCCGGGCTGGCTCCTCAAAAACACTCCGGAATTCCACAAAGAAACTCTGGACACTGGCAGTGGCAGGATCGTTGCGGTCCCAAAGTGGTGTAGCCCAGGCCAGGGCCTTCCCCGAAAGCAGGCTAACGACAAATGCCACCTTGGCTCGCTCCGAGGGGAACTGGTCAGCCGACATCTCCAGGTGAAGGGAGCATTGGGATAAGAATCCGCGGCACAACTTGGGATCACCGTCGTACTTGGCCGGCATGGACAGACGGACTCTAGAAGTGGCGGCGGCCACAGGCTGCGGTGGTGAAGCAGATGCAGGCGGTGGAGGCAGCTGCTGCTGTGCTGGAAGAAGCTGCTGCAGCATGGCGGTCAACCGTGCCAGCTGTTGACCTTGCTGAGCGATCTGCTGCGACTGCTGGGCCACAACTGTAGTAAGGTCCGCGATACTAGGCAGAGGCACATCAGCGGGATCCATGGCCGGATCTTACTGTCAGGGTCCGGACTGGTAGCAGGAGCGGTGCAGGGAGTGGATCCGCTGTGTCAGTGAGGGATTGGCGTGGACCGTACCGGAGGATCGGTTCTAAGTAGTTACTGGTTTTCACCAGAGCCCGCCGCAAGGCGGGATGGGCTTGCTGCGGCGGTAACTACCAGGTCGTGTCCTCTGGTAGCGGCTCAACCTCACAGACTGCTGATATAGGCGTAGTACAAAAGGGACAGGCAGAGGCGTAGTCAGACGTAGCAAAGGTCAGGGCAGGCAGCACAGGTTCAGAGGCGATAGTCGTTAGCAAAGGGTTCGGCAACAGGCAAAGGATTACACAAATAACGCTTTCACTAAGGCAACAAGGCAACAAAGATCCGGCAATGGCTGGAAGGGGCAGGTCACTTATATAGGAAACAGGAAACAGGTCACAGGAAACAGGTCACAGGTCACAGGAAACAGGTCACAGGAAACAGGAAGGGAGGTTTGGACCAGGCACCAATTACTGGTGCACAGGCCCCTTAAATTTCAAACGACCTGCGCGCGCGCGCCCTATGGTGCAGGGGCGCGCGCTCCGGGAACCATGTGAGCGGGGAGCGGAGGAGGGAGCCGGAGCGGGCACAGGTGAGTGGATCTGGAACGAACGCTGCGAGCGCTCCGGTCCAGAAGCAGGGACCGGAGCGCTCAGCGTTACATTGATTTTTGACTTACCGTAAAATCCTTTTCTCTGAAGTTCATTGACAGACGCAGTACCCGCCCCTCTATTTCTGAGTGGGATGGGGTTTTTTCTTCTAAACAGAGCTTGCAACAAATAAAAGACAAATCAAAGACAAAGTGCAGCGCAATCTCAATAACAATAAAAATAATATTATAAAAGTAGTGCAAATAAGTCTATATATGAAAGTCCAATATATCAAGAAAAAAAATGTGACAGGCAGATCCTTGTTGAACACTCAGAAGCCCTGGTGCTGGAAAGACTGGAATCATGCAGTTACACACATGTAAACGTGTTTAATCCCACCACCACAGCTCTCTCACCTCCAGTAAGCGATCCTACAGGGTCTCTGAGCAAACCATGATAGACTTTTATCCTCCTGCTTCCCCCTTGGTTCCTCTGGTTCCAGATAGGACAGAACTCCACACCAAGTATGATGGAAAACAATAAAGGCAGATCTAAGTGCTCACTGTTTGATTCACACACATTTATTAAATAAAACTCATTGCACTTACATTGGAATAAAAAGTTAAATGCATCTCAAATTGTCACACATCGGTAGCGATGAGTCGGCGTCTCCCTAGTTCTCTCACGTACACTTCCGGGACAGCTGATGGGTCATGTGGCTTCCCCCCGTACGCACGTTACGTCCAGTAGGCGGGACTTCGTCAGCGGGGATAGGGAAGACCAATGAGGACCCAGCATTTATTAGCCTAACTCCGCCCATATGCTAATTTGCGTAAGCAATCGCCTAGCAACCGCCCGCTCACCTCCTGCCTCGGAAAGCTAGCAAATAGGACGTCACTACCGCATCGAGCAAAGCGTCTCGGTGACCTAGCAACACCTTTACTCCTCCACATCTGGGATGGCGCGCGAGTAGTGTTTTGAGATGTGAATACAATATTCCTCTTTTTGATTAGAGGAACCCTATATATATTTTTATATTTATTTCAGCCCTCCTAACAAGAAGACTCATAAGGGGACAAGAGTTATCGCTAGATAACAATTACCGATATTAAATTATATAAATAAATTTATTTGCCACAACACCCTAGCTGTCTCAGGATTGGCCACTAGATGGCAGGAGTACCTCAACCTCTGGATGCATATACTAAAGTAACATACAAATACAATATTAAAAATACAAAGTCAAAAACTACTATATATTATAAGTGACTAAATTAAGCAACTGATAAACTCTTAAATATTTTTTTAAAAAATATTACAAATATTCCCCAAAAATATTTTTTCAAAAATATTTCTTAAAAAAAAAAATATATATATATATGTATTTTATAAAAACGCAAAAATACAAAATTAAATTTATCTATCAGAAATGAAAAAATTCAGGTCAAAATCCACGTTAAGTCCTAATGGCGTCAACACCTTGGTTTCATAGATCCAAAAGGATTCACGGCAGCTTAATTGGCGAACAAAATTCCCTCCTCTCCAATGTCGATTAACTTTTTCTATCCCCCAGAATTTCAATCCAATGGGATTTTTTTGGTTTAAAAGTTTAAAATGTCGGGATACACTATGGGTAATGAGTCCCTTTTTTATATTATTAACGTGCTCTCCGACTCGCACGTGGAGGGCCCTTGACATTCTACCTATGTATTGTAGGCCGCATTTGCATTCTAACATATAAACTACCCCCTGAGTAGTGCAAGTAATCAAATTCTTAATGTTATATTTTTTCTGTGTGGCTGTGGACATAAACTCCTTTCTTCTCTTCACATTTCTCCTACAATTCTTGCATGTGGCACATTTGCCACACGCATAGAACCCGGATAGAAATGAGAAGAGGCGATTCTCTCTAGTTACAGGGGGGTCCTCTACACCTGGTGCGATTTTATCCCTCAATGAGGGTGCCTTTCGGTAGACGAATTTGGGATGTTCTGATATAGCCGGACCAAGGACTCTGTCATGTTTCAAAATTTCCCAATGTTTCTTTATTATGTGCTCAACTTTCTTGTGCTGGATATTATAATCCAACACAATACGGAAATCAGAATCAACTTTTTTAGCTTTTTCGTTACTAATCAGAGTATCTCTATTGATGTTTCCCACTTTGGTAACCTCCTTATGGATGTCTTCTTGTGTGTAACCTTTTTCCAGAAAACGGCTGAAGATGATGTCCTCCTCCCAGTGGGCCATAAAGAGGTTGGCCACACTGGGAGCAAACCTCGCTCCCATAGCCACCCCCCTTGTTTGTAGATAGTATCGACGATCGTACCAGAAATAATTTTTGCACAAATAAAATCTGAGCCTACGATAAAGAAACTTCTTATGTCTCCGAGAGAGATCAGAGTCCATAAGGGACCATTTGACTGCCTCCAACGCATCAGTATGACTGATAATTGTGTATAACGATCCGACATCTGCCGTGACCAATATACTTGCTGGTGTGCTGGGTAAAGTACTGAGGGTCTGTATTATATGTTTCGTATCTTTCAGATACGATTTTGTCTTTTGGACTACAGGCTGAAGATAATGATCAATGTATTGTCCAAGTCTAGCAGAGACCGAATCGATCCCGTTGACAATCGGGCGACCCGGGGGATTCTCTGCATTTTTGTGTACCTTGGGCAAACAGTAGATAATAGGGGTCCTACAGAATAAGGGATCTAGATAAAGGGCCTCTTTTTTATTGAGAACTCCACTTTGGATACCAAAGCTTGTAGTTCCTCCTTAAATTCCAACATTGGATCATTCGGGAGGATCTGATACATACTTTGGTCACTGAGCAATCTTGACATTTCCTCTCTATAATATGCTCCACTAAGGATCACAAGTCCCCCTCCCTTATCCGCTGGACGGATGATAATGTCACTCCGTTTCTGAAGCGATGAGATACCTCTTTTAATATATTGCAGATCAAAAGCTTTCCGAACATTTAATTTATCCAAATCATTGCAGACCATGGTTTTAAATACCTCAAGATGTTTAGTGTCCAGGCCAGGTGGATTAAATGTGGATTTATTCCGCAAATTGGAATGGTTACTCGGACTAGGGGCTGAATTTCTTACAATTGGATTTGAGAGAAAGTATTATTTTTACATACGTTTGGAATTTATTCAAATTCCGAATAGGGGCAAACTTTAAACCCTTATCTAATACCCAGGGCCGGATTAAGATAGGGGCTATTGGAGCTGCAGCTCCAGGCCCCCACCACTATTTAGGCCCAATGTAAAGTCACTCATCAGGGAGGCTGCATTTTACATCATCGGCCGCCGGCCGCGGCCGGCCGCCTGCCTAATTAGTACAATACTTCCTGTCATGTCAGCATCATCCCCGAGTCACCCCCCCCCCCCCCGCCGAAAGGACACTGCCTCCGTGATGTCTCCAATGCTAGTTGTACACAGTGCACTAGTCTATGGAGCGCGGTGTGTGGCGTGTGCTGAGGCTGCGCGCTCCTCCTCCACTTGGGCGGAGCTTCATCCTGGGCGCGATGTGACGTCATCCAGAGACGGCCCGAGCGTTGGTAAAGTGACTGCGGCCGCAGCGTGAGGAGGAAAGACCGAACGAGGAAGATAGAAGGTCTGGGTCCTGGAAGCAAGCAGAGACACTGGCACTGTGACTGTCTGTCTGGGCTCTGCCGCTCTGGTGCTAGTTAATTGGAAAGCTTCAAGGTAGGCTGAAATTAATATGTGAGCTGCAGAATTGACTATTCTGAAATGTAACTGGTTTAGGAGGGGAGAGGTGGTGGGAAATGGTGGGGGGTGGGGGTTGGTGTTCTAGTGGGGGGGTTGGTGGTCTAGTTGGGGGGGGTTGGTGGTCTAGTTGGGGGGGGGGGTGGTCTAGTGGGGGGGGAGGGGTGGTGGTCTAGTGATGACTGATGAGGCCTACCCACTAGACACCTAGCAGTGCCCACCATGCAGCTCATCAATGCCACTCTTCAGTGCTGCCTATCAGTGCCCCTAATCAGTGCTGCCTATCAGTGCCCCTAATCAGTGCTGCCTATCAGTGCCCCTAATCAGTGCTGCCTATCAGTGCCCCTCATCAGTGCCCCTCATCAGTGCCGCCTATCAATGCCCCTCATCAGTGCCGCCTATCAATGCCCCTCATCAGTGCCGCCTATCAATGCCCCTCATCAGTGCCGCCTATCAGTGCCCCTCATCAGTGCCGCCTATCAGTGCCGCCTATCAGTGCCCCTCACCAGTGCTGCATATCAATGCCCCTCATCAGTGCCGCCTATCAATGCCCCTCATTGCCACCTATCAGTGCCCCTCATCAGTGCTGCTTATCAATGCCCCTCATCAGTGCCCCTCATCAGTGCCGCCTATCAATGCCCCTCATCAGTGCCCCTCATCAGTGCCGCCTATCAATGCCCCTCATCAGTGCCGCCTATCAATGCCCCTCATCAGTGCCGCCTATCAATGCCCCTCATCAGTGCCGCCTATCAATGCCCCTCATCAGTGCCGCCTATCAGTGCCCCTCATCAGTGCCGCCTATCAATGCCCCTCATCAGTGCCGCCTATCAATGCCCCTCATCAGTGCCGCCTATCAGTGCCCCTCATCAGTGCCGCCTATCAATGCCCCTCATCAGTGCCGCCTATCAATGCCGCCTATCAGTGCCGCCTATCAATGCCCCTCATTGCCACCTATCAGTGCCCCTCATCAGTGCTGCATATCAATGCCCCTCATCAGTGCCACCTATCAGTGCCCCTCATCAGTGCCGCCTATCAATGCCCCTCATCAGTGCCGCCTATCAGTGCCCCTCACCAGTGCCGCCTATCAGTGCCCCTCACCAGTGCTGCCTATCAGTGCCCCTCATCAGTGCTGCCTATCAGTGCCCCTCATCAGTGCTGCCTATCAGTGCCCCTCATCAATGCCGCCTATCAGTGCAGCTCACCAGTGCCAACTATCATCAGTGCCCATGAGTGTCACCCATCAGTGCCCCCATTCAGTGCCACCTATCGGTGCTCATCAATGTAGCTCACCAGTCCCACCTATCAGTGCAGCTCATCGGTGCCACCTATCAGTGCAGTTCATCGGTGCCACCTATTAGTGCTCCCATTCAGTGCCCACTAGTGTAGCTCATCAGTGCCTTCAGAATTGCTTAAATTGGGCTAACTCATGGGGGGGGGGGGGGGGGGATGAGGCCTACCTATCTATCAGTGCAGCTAATCGTTGCCACCTATCAGTGCTGCCTATCAGTGCAGCCTCATTAGTGCCAACTTATCAGTGCTGCCTCATTAGGTGCTGCTTATTAGTTAAGCCTATCAGTGTGGCATCATCAGTACACATCAGTGAAGACAAATTACTTATGTGCAAAATGTTATAACAAACAAAGAAAACATTTTTTTTTTCAAAAATGTCTGTCGTTTATCGATGTTTTGCAAAAAAATTAAAAATCCAGTGGTGTTTTAAATACCACCCCAAAAAAAAAATCTCTGTGTAAAAAAAAAAAAAAGATAAAAATGTCATATGGGTACAGTGTCCCATGACAGCGCTGAAAATAAGCCTGCGCAGGAAGAGGGTGAAGGTGCCTGGCAAGTGGTTGAAGGATAAGTACATCCTTGGAAAGATGTAACAAGTTCCCTCTCCTGCAGGTTCTCCCCGATCCACTGGATCTAGTGACAGCAATCAGAGGATCTTCTTCCAGAACTTACTGTCACTATTTAAAAAAAATAAATAAATAGTGTAGTTCCTGTGCGCCATCACTTTGGTTATAGAATAGAATAGAATTGGATATGAGGGAATGTTAATCTATGGGGTTGGTGCTCACCTCACACATGTGTCCCCACATAGAAATTATATTTTATAAATAGGTAGTGTACTCCTTAGTTCACTGTGTATTTGTATGTGCATTTATTTATTTAAAAAAAAAAAAAACCTAACTTATCCTTTATACCCCCCCCCCCCCCCCACCACCAAGAGCCAACCACTCCAGCAGTTCACATACCATCAATGCTTGTGCTTAGAGTTATTACATAAGCTGGCAACATTGATGGGTATTATTGTTGCAGAAACTGGCACTAATGCTGGGGGTTATTATTGCTGCTAGCGACCCCAACGCTCAAGTTTTTTTTCTTACGGTGACCCCCAATACCGCTCACCTATTTCACTGGGCACATTCACCAATTCATGGACTTATCCCAGCATATGAACTGATCAATTATCACTCATTGTTGCACTTTGTATAAAAGTTTCCCGCACATTCACTTTTTGCACATTCCCCATTCACGGACTTCCCTTTTTTTATATATGAAGTGTAAATATCACCTCGTGTTGCACTTTGTATAAAACTCTCCTGCATATTTGCATATTTATTTATTTTGTATAATAGTTTCCCGCACCTTTTTATCATTGAGAGATTGGATTCACCTGGCACCATTTGTTACCTCATTTATAGTATTTATTCACTCATTCACTTATTTATCTATTTAAGGCTGTCTATTTTGTATTTATTTTGTGGATTATTTATTCCAATTGTCATTTAATATTGTACACATATACGAAGGTATTTATTTATTGTAGCACCTTTTGCACTTTGCACTACGCCATCTTGTGGCCATTTTCCATATTTTTATCATTATACATTTTTATATTTTTTTCATCTCATAATATATGTTTACATATTTATTCCTTTATCACATTTCTATATTTTAGCACCTATTTGCACTTTATAGAATAAGCAGCGCCATCACCTCCATTCTCACATACTTATATAGCCTTTCGGCTATAGTTCAAGTGAGGCTGCAGCTTATCAGTGCACATTAATTTATCCTCTGATTCCTTAGCGCGGATTTAATTATTTACTTAGTCGCATGCATTGCTCAGGTGTGATTTTGGCCCATTCTTCCACACAAACAAATTAACCTAATGTTCCATGGGCCTCTTCTATGAACTCAGATCTTTAGTTCTTTCCATAGATTTTCTATTGGATTAAAGTCAGGTGATTGACTGGGCCATTCTAGCAACTTTATTTTCTTTCTTTGAAACCAACTGAGTTTCCTTGGTTTTGTGTGTGGGATCATTGTCTTGCTGAAATGTCCACCCTCGTTTCAGCTTCATCATCCTGGTAGATGGCAGCAGATTTTATTGAAGAATGTATTTTTGCTTTTTTCCACTTATTATCCCTTCTTCAATGATATGAAGATTGCCAGTACTGTATGCTGAAAAACAGCCCCGCCCACAACATGATGTTCACACCTCCAAACCTCACTGCTGGCATGGGGTGTTTTTGGGGGATGTGCCATGTGACCTCCAAACATGGTGTGTATTATGGCATCCAAAGAGTTCAATTTTGGTCTCGTGACCAGACTATATTCTCCCAGTATTTTTACAGGCTTGTCTAAATGTTGTGCAGCAAACTTTAAACGAGCTTCAACATGCTTTTTCTTCAGCAATGGAGTCTTGCATGATGAGCGTGCATACAGGCCATGACGGCCAGGTAAGTGCATTACTTATAGTTTTCTTTTGAAACAATTACACCTCCTAATTCCAGGTCTTTCTAAAGCTCTCCACAAGTGGTCATTGTCAGAAATCAGAAATCTTGCGAGGAGCACCTGGTCATGGCCGGTTTATGGTGAAACGATGTTCTTTCCACTTCTGGATTATGGCCCCAACAGTGCTCACTGGAACATTCAAAAGTTTAGAAATCCTTCTGTAACCAATGCCATCAGTATGTTTTGCAAAATCAAGATTGTGAAGGTGTTGAGAGAGCTCTTTGCTTTTACCCATCATAAGATGTTTCTTGTGTGACACCTTGGTAACGAGACACCTTTTTATAGATTGAGACTGAACCAGCTGATATTAATTTGCACTGACAAGGGGCATGATTGCTTTCTACTTATTGATAAATTCCAGCTGGTGTCTTGGCTTTTCATGCCTTTTTTGCACCTCCCTTTCTTCATGTGTTCAATACTTTATCCCTGTGTCATTCAATTTTATTACATATTTAATTTTCTTTGTATGAATTGCATGGGTTGTTACCGACATGTGGTGACAAATTTCATGTCAATAGCACCTTTAGAAAAATGGGTGACGTGTTCAATACTTATTTTACTTGCTGTATATGTAAATGGGGCTGGTTTTACAAATGCCAAATAGATTAGTGTGGCCTCTGCATAGTTGCATGGGCCTGAGGTATTAAGGAGCCCCTGAAGAAAGTACTGTAATTTTTTTTTTCTTTTTTTTTAATATAAGGATGAAAAAACAACGTAGTGGTTGGGAGAAAGTGAAAGCTAAAAAAGAGGAAGAAAAACAAATCCAAAAACTCTTGTCTAACACTAAAAAAATTACAGAATTTTGTAGAAAAAGCACACCTGGAACAAGTGGTACAACTGATATACATGCTTCCACTTCAAGTTCAACCAGCGCAATTGATGTCAGTACAACAAGTTTGGTTGTTACACACCCATCTATTGAAAGTGAAACTACGGCAGGAGCAAGTGGATCCACTGAGTTGGACTACGGAAATGTCACAGAACAGGAAGAGGAAATGTATTCAAATGATATTGGAGACTGGAATATCTGTGATGACTTGAGAGAATATTTTTGCCAAAAAGGAGTCGATGATTGCCAACATATGGGCAGTGATTTTAAAGCCTCAGAAAATAAATGTCCAGGTGAAACTTTTACAAGGCATTGTACAAAGTCTTTGTTCTTCCGAGAACAGTTGAATGGAGAAAAGGTTAAGCGTGAATGGCTGTGTTATTCTCCAAAAACTGGCAAAGTTTTTTGTGCTTTTTGCAAACTTTTTTCAAAAGAGGAAACACATTTGGCTTTAACTGGGTATTCGGATTGGCGACATGCTACAAGAGATTTAAGCAGGCATGAAAATAGTGCTTCTCATGCAAAAGCAATCGAAAATCTCATCAGGAGAAAAACTTCTGGCCAACGAATTGACAAAGGCCTTGTTCAACAGTTTGAAAGTCAGAAAAAATATTGGCATGAAATACTTCGCCGTCTCCTGAGCGTTATCAAACTACTTTCTTCACGAGGTCTTCCTTTTCGAGGAAGTGATGAAATTATTGGATCTGCACATAATGGGAATTATTTGGGCTGTCTTGAGCTGTTATCTGAATATGATCCATTTCTTGCCGAACATATTCAAAAGCACGGTAACAAGGGAAGAGGGCACATATCATACTTATCATCAACGATTTGTGATGAGTTTATTGAACTGATTGGTCATCAAGTGCTGCAGCAGATCATAAACGAAATAAAAAAAGCCAAATATTATTCAATTTCTGTTGACTCCACCCCTGACATAGCACATTCTGATCAACTGACGATCATATTTCGCTATGTACTACCTAGTGGTCCAGTGGAGCGTTTCACTAAATTCATTCCAATATATGGACACACGGGTATTGAGCTAACCAACACTCTTCTTCAATTCATCAATGAAAATGGAATTTCCATCAAAGACTGCAGGGGGCAGTCTTATGATAACGCATCAAATATGAGTGGCAAATATATTGGTATGCAGGCCTTAATTCGAGAAAAAAACCCACTTGCTGACTACATTCCCTGTTGTGCTCATTCGCTTAACCTTGTCGGACAAAATGCAGTAAACAGCTGTCCAGTTGCAGTTTCGTTCTTTAATTTTGTTCAGCAGTTGTATTGTTTTTTTTCTGCGTCAACTCATCGGTGGAATCTGTTAACCAATAGTTTCAAACCATGTGGTATACCGACATTAAAAAGGTTGGCTGATACACGTTGGTCTGCTCACCATGATGCTGTGAAGGCCTTACAAAAAGGCTATAGTATTATCAGAGATGTCCTTTCAAATATATTGAATGATGAGTCCATGAAAGGAGAGATCTGTTTACAAGCAAAGGGCCTAAGTAATGTTATGGATCAGCTGGAAACTGGAATAATGGTTGAAGTATGGTCTGTCATTTTACCTAGGTTTCACAGAACCAGTCAGTGTCTCCAAGATTCAAAATTAGAACTGCATACAGCAACAGGCATGCTGAACTCTCTGAAGGACTTTGTGCAGTCTCTCCGTTCTAGATTCTCTGAATTTGAACAGCACGGTAAAAATATTTCCGGCTGCGAGGAGTACCAGCTACAACGTGGAAGGAAAGTGAAAAGAAATAGGAGGTGGGACTATGGTGATGCAGAAGATGCTGATGCTGATATGACACCCGCTGAGAGGTTTAAAGTGCATACCTTTTATATTATAATTGACCATCTGACAGAATCCCTGAGGCACAGACAAGCAGCATACAGCATAATTCAAGAAAGATTTGGATTTCTATCAGAATTATGCACTCTAGCAGCTGATACTCTACGCTCCAGAGCCAGTTCACTAGTGACAAAATACCCTGAAGATCTTGAACCCCTGTTTGCAGAAGAAATTGTACAGTTTTCCTCTATTTTCAAAATGTACCAATCTTCCCTTGCAAATAAAGACATTCATGAGAGTCAAGAAACCCAAATGTACAAGTTTATGGTTGCACAATCCCTAGTCGGTGCATTTCCAAATACATATGTGACCCTCCGCATGTATTTGTGTTTAATGGTCAGCAACTGCAGTGGTGAGCGTTCATTTTCAGCATTAAAACGTGTGAAAAATGAACTAAGATCTTCCATGGGCCTGGAGCGTTTAAATGCACTTTCTCTGTTGTGCATTGAAAACGGGTTGCTGAATGAGCTTAATCTTGACTCTACAATTGAGGAATTTGCAAGTAAAAAAGCAAGAAAAGTTAATGTGTAGTTTTATTTTAATCTGCCAACTTGATTCATTTAGATTCAGAATTTAGTGAAAAACCTGTTTGTGTGTTTTATAACTAGTGGTTGCTATTTATTTGAAGAGTTGCACTTTGCACCATAATCATAACAGCAGGCTATTTTGATTATGATGCTTTAATAATAATATTACTTTAAGAAACATATTTGTATGAGCCAAACATCATACATTTATATTTAAATTGTTTATATGGTTTATATTTATTTAAAAAATGGTTGTTGCGAATGTTGTATTTATAAGGCCCCGTTCACACTGGGGCGATCCGACTTGCCGGGGCGACCTCGGAGCGGCCGGCACGGACTTCATAACATTGAAGTCTATGCAGGTCGCTCCGGGTCGCCCCAAAGAAGCTCCGGACCCTTTTTCTAAGTCGGGTCCACAGCTTCTCTATGGCAGGCGACCTACGGCGTCCTGTCAGGCGACCAGGTCGCCTGACAGGTCGCCCCAGTGTGAACGGGGTCTGATGGTTTTATTGAATTAAGTTTTCTATTGTTTACAAAAAAGAAATATGTTCAATATGTTTCTGTTATGGCACTTTATTGGTAATTAAAATATTTAATTTGTTTTAACAAAAAATTGTTTGCGTTTTCATTTTATTTATTTCTATAAAAAGGCCCACGCAAATCCTCAGCACCAGGCCCATGATCCTCTTAATCTGGCCCTGCTAATACCCTCATTTCATCCTCAGTAAGAGGGACACCACTCAGATTATATATCCCAGTGCCTAACGGGGTCTTTGTCTTTTTTTGCCCCTCTCCCTCCTCTGCATCCTCTTTGTTTTTTCTTTTTCTTTTGCTGTTGTTGAGGTTGCCTAATTGGGGGTAATTGTCCCTCCATACGGGATCCTGATTCGGTGTCCTGGGTGGGAGTGGTCCCCTCCACGGGGACCTCCCTTCCCCTAAAAAATACTGCTGTTCATTGGAATAAGTGTCATCATCATTCTGTAATGTATTGAATCTGTTGTAAGTGGAAAACTCAGGATTTCTATTATACTGAGCTGAACCCCTGTTATGAGACCCCCCTCTATAGTTCCCTCTGGTTACCTGCCAGGTGCCAGTGTTACTTTGGGGTGGCCTTTGGTTATAGGGGGTATTGTAGGTATTATTAGAGGGATGATTATGATTATAATTACCCCTACCCCTTCCTCTTCCCCTTTTCCCATTACCCCGTTTTCCCCTAAACTGGGGAGTGGGGTATCTTAGGGATGGGGCTATTAATTCAAAGGTAGGTTGAGTGTTAGGTTCAGTCTCTGAACCTTCTACATTATTCACTGATTGTAGCGAACTAGGGTTGCCATTAGTACTTTTGGATATTCGTCCAATACCTGACTGTTGCCATCTGTAAATCGTATTGGATCCAAAGTCACTAATGTCCCGCATATATTTAGATCTTTTTTTCTCCTGAGTTTCCTTTTTATTCATTTTATTTTTAAGTTCCCCTGATAATCTATCAAAATCAGTATGCTCCTTCATTGTTTCTAGTTTATCCTTAATTTCCTTAATGAGCGTTTCTACATTTTCCTTTTTTTGCGTTTACGATTTAATAAAAACACAAAGTTCCAAACCCTTGCTAGAGCTTGCAACAAAACTGAATCCTATAGCAGAGTGAGTGGGTGTATGCCTACAAGGACCGCCCCTAGGCGTGGTAAAGATTTTTCCTGCCTAGTGTCCTACTCCTGTAGGGGGCAGCATAACCCAGTGGTCTGGAAGAATATGGAGCTTGTCTGTCAATGAACTTCAGAGAAAAGGATTTTACGGTAAGTCAAAAATCTATTTTTTTCCCTTTACTTCCGGTATCAACAACAGCTCTGAAGATTGAATCATATTATATGAACTGACATTTATTAGCGCTGCACTTTTTGTGTCACTTTTATGTTATTGTCAAAAAAAGTTTTGATCTGATATTGGCTATAATAAACTGTTTTAGCTTTTCAGATTGTATGCCTGGGGACTGGTATGGACTAGGAGAAGTAAGCTTAGGAAGCCCATTTGTTCCATGTTCATTTTGTTTATGGAACATGGACTTGCTCCTTTTTTTTCTCTTTCAGTTTTTTTCATTCTTTTTACATGGTATTTGGCATTATATCTCTCTGTTTGTATCAAGGCTGAGGACATTTGCGTGCAGTTTGTGTGGAGCTTACCTCTGCTGGCCCGTGTTCCCCCTCTTGAAAAGGATCAGGGACCTTCTGTCTGGCCAGTATCATTGTTGGCAAGCTGTGCCCTGTCATCCTGTTACCCTCTGATTTACTTATTTTAAAGTGGGTTAGAACAATATGGCTTTATTTGGTTTAAAATGTTTTTCGTACACCAGAAGTAACATCCACCATTTTATACCCATATAAATATGTATATGGGTAATTATGTGATCCTCATTTAAAAGGTTTTTGTTTTTTTGTTTGTGTCTTTTTTTCCCTCCTTCTTCTCTTCTCTCCTCCATCTCGATCTCTGAGGGATAGTTTTGTCGTTTTGATGTAGAAAGTATTTTGTTTTGTCTTTTCAGTGAAGTTTTCATGATTTTTGTGAATAAATATGTTATGTCACATTGATATGCTCTTCTACTTTAGAAACAATCTCTATGGTTTCTCGAGAGTTAGGTAGTCGCGAAGAAGCGGTACTTCCGCAAAACGCATAGACCTCTATTTTAT
This sequence comes from Pelophylax lessonae, assembly GCF_965119305.1. Taxonomy (NCBI): domain Eukaryota; kingdom Metazoa; phylum Chordata; class Amphibia; order Anura; family Ranidae; genus Pelophylax; species Pelophylax lessonae. The sequence goes on along the minus strand of NC_138771.1, from coordinate 456,116,163 downwards.
ATCTCAATCATATACCATGCAACTATATGGTGGCCATATATGGTAGAATCGATATGCAAAATCATTTTTTCATATGTTGTATGTCTGAACACATTTTTATTGTCAAATAAACATTAAAATATTTTGTATTTTTATATATACTTTTGTACTAATGTGTACTTTGGATGGGTATTTAAAGTCCTACTTGCTCTTTTTGCGATTTTTGTTCCCAATTATTTGAAACAAGGATGATACCCTCCAATTGTACACAGCATTGATCTATACCTTCCCCCACACACATTAAATTAATATTTGCTAACCTTAACTCTAGCAGGAAAAGGACTCCATGTTTTTGATTCAAAGGGGAATTTTAAACAGACACAGATGCAGGAGAGACTCCTATTGCAGAACTTAGAGCAGCCATTGTTTAGCTGCTCTCCATCCACTAGGGTTCACTGAGGACATGGACTGATAGAGACTCTGAGGAGAAATGTGGAGGATTATAGGAAATAGAGGAAGCAATACTTGAGATAGAGGAAGACGATATGGACTTAGAAGGGACACAGATAATAACTCAGCAACAGATGGACACGATCCAGACCCCTCTGGCCAAGAAAAAATCCAACAGGTTTCCTCCCTTGCAGACCAACCCTAATATACTAGCCTTCGTTAATAAAACCACAGCAGACATTAACCGTCTAAAAATCCACAATGCTAGGAAAGACAATCTAAGCGAGCATCTCAAACAAGCTCTTGAGTCACTTAGAAAAAATTCCCAGATTGTAATAAAGCCCTCCGAAAAGGGGGGCAATATTGTAATCTTGGATCACCTTCAATATCGCAACATGTGTTGGGACATCCTAAAAAATAGGGAGTGGTACAAGCCCATCAATGAAGAGAGGATACTGCCTGCTCAAAACAAATATAAAGTACTAATCTACGAAGCATACAATAACGGTATAATTAACAAGGACACATACGAAGCAATAAAAATTGATCTACCCCGTGTACCCACATTTTACACATTGCCAAAAACACATAAAAATCCACAAAATCCCCCGGGACGCCCAATTATATCGGGAATTGGATCCTATACGGAACCTTTGAGCAAAATAATTGATCAGTATTTGAGACCGCATGTAACGAGTCTGCCCTCCTTTATCCAGGACACACCAGATTTACTAAGGGCGTTATATGATCGGGTAATGCCCCCTGGATGCATTATGATTGCGTTGGATATCGAGGCCTTGTATTCCTCGATCCCACATGCACTTGGTCTTCAGACAATCAAAAGGTTCTTAGACGAACGGGGCCCCCAAGCAAAAAGATATAATCAATTTATCCTGGATGGGTTGGCACATATCTTGGAAAACAATGTGTTCACCTTTGATGGTTCCCATTTCATCCAGGTGCAGGGCGTGGCCATGGGCACATGCTGTGCCCCGGCTTACGCAAACCTGCACCTGGGTGGATGGGAACGTAATATCTTCAATGATGAGGCCCTCTCTATGTACCTGAGCCATGTAGTTACATGGCTCAGGTACATAGATGATGTCCTCATCTTTTGGGACGGGGAGTTTGAACTATTCGAGATCTTTTTTCAAAGGTTACAGATCAACTCCTTCAATCTGAAGTTTACTATGTCCTGGAGTGGACAACAGATTGATTTCCTTGATACCACTCTTTATTTTGAAGAAGATGGAAGTGTCGGATCAACGTTATTTCGTAAACCGACAGCAGGGAACATAATACTACATTATGATAGTTCCCACCCCAAAACCCTAATCAAAAGTATTCCCTACTCCCAATACCTTAGATTGAGGCGAAATTGTTCTAAAGATACGAACTTCAAAAGAGAGGCGGATAAATTGAAAATACGACTGTTACAGAGAGGCTATAGTGCAACAATACTGAGGAAAGCATATAATAAAGCCAAAGCTAACACTAGGCATGACCTACTCTTTAAAGAGAAAAATAAAAAAACAGATGATAAGGTCAGATTTATTTCAACATACTCCAGACAGCATAATGAAGTTCGCAGTATTTTACAAAAAAACTGGGAAATTTTGACAAGTGACCCAATTTTAAGAAAATACCTAGATGATCATCCTAACATCACGTATAAAAGGGCTAAATCCATAAGAGATGGTCTAGTTACGAGTCACTATCGGAGACCAAATGAAATGTCATATAGAAAAGGACTTTACAAATGCGGGTCATGTGACTTTTGCCCATATATTCTTGAAGGTGAGTCCTTCATAATGCCCAATGGTCATAGAAGATACATCAATCAGACAGTTACATGTCAAACAAAGGCAGTAGTATACATTATGTTGTGCCCATGTGGGGCGTTTTATGTGGGTAAAACCATAAGGCCCCTGTGGAAGAGAAATCTCTGACCATATCTCGTACATCAACAATGGCCAAATTAATACTCCTATAGGTGGCCATATTGGACTAAAACACAAATATGACCGCAGCATTGTGAAATTTACTATATTAGACGTTATTCCCGAGGATACAAGAGGAGGTGACATCGACAAAAAAGTTTTGGCACGTGAGGCCAGATGGATATACGACTTAAAAGCTACCGTATACCCAGGTTTGAATGATGTAATCAGTTACAAACCGTTTCTATAGGAGCCATACTATAATCTTCCCTCCAAGATTATATATAGATACACAAAGAAATTTTGTCCTCTCTTCCTCTCGTGCTTCCCTTATCCCCACAGGGCATCTCTCATTGCATCGAAAAGAGGGAAAAACTAAGATAAGATTTATTTCTAAAACAGGGACTAGTACATTAAAAAATTGAAAAATTCGAGTATAAAAACAATAGAGATTTATATTTCATATAAATGTCACTAGAAGAGAAAAAAAGTATGATTTTGTTTATGTATAAAGAATTAATATGTATATATACATTTTGTCTTCTATATGATAGGTGACTGGAGAAACGACGGGGCTGTAGCAGATGCCGTGGCGTAACGATGCAGAACAAGTAATTGGCACCATATTGTCAGGGATGGTATTTATACAGATATAGATGATTGAATATGAATTCTGTAATCAAAATACCACCTTGCATTTAAATACCGATACATTTCCCCTGTGTAATTATAATAGATAGAAGGGCTGTTGCGATATAAAATTGATCCACCAGAGGGAGCCCAATGTACCAACATCCTGTCAGAGATCAGACAGCATCCGACTGGAAGATGCAGTCTGAGAGATACAGGGCGGATTAAAAACAAGTTCCTTCGTGCTATTGATGTCGTCACTTCCGGTGCGTCTGGTCGCAACCGGAAGTGACGCGATAAGGCGACGCTACCTCCGGAATCCCCAACAGGAGAAAAGATTGTCCTCACTTCCGGAGCGACCGGAAGAAATGCGGTCAGGCGACGCCATCGCCGACCGTAATGGGACACAAGTACTCTCACCTGGGGATTATATGTTTGGGCGCCAAACAGAGCGATAAGGGCGGACCTCTCCTCCTTATATAATACTCAGGCCAGGTAAAGAACAGGTAGGCAGGCGGTGAGCATATGACCATACAGAGGTAAGTGACGGGAGCTTCACAAACATACCGAAGGAATATTGGCCAAACATTTGGACATATGGGATAGAATAGTGGTAATTCTGGAACTAACCCCTCTACCTATGTCTTTTAGGGCTTGGATAGCCCAGGACTGCGGGTCCATATAATTGGATAGATGTGCGTATAGGCCCTATTTACCTGCCTGAAGTACTTTTTAGTCTGAGGAGAGGTAAGTATGAATGGACCCTCTTTTCAATACATTAGATGCCCCCTGAGACTCTTGGTTCTCTACTATGGGTAAAAAGAAGTAATTCCTATATGTACCCCCTTTCCAGGTCAACTCTGCTATCATTTAGGACAAGTTTGGGGATATACCTCCTACAAACTACACAGAAAAAGGTCCCTTGAGCCTGGCTTAAGTTTTTGCAATATAAACACTAGGTGAGTGTCTGTACTATTCATTTCAATCCCTCTATATAATCAACAGCATTTCCTATTTCTCCCCTTTTGTTCAGCCATGTATGACTTTCGGAATATGTACCATCATCTGATGATTAGTCTCAGATGTTGGAGGTATGGTAACTGTGGATATATGGCGAACAATGTATAATATATGTGCCCATATCCCTAGATTGATTGGATCTGGGGGTGAACGCACATATGGATGAACAAACCAGGAAAAGGATACCTATTTGCTGAGGGGTGACTATACCCCAAGATGCTCAAGTAAAGCCATATTTAGCAGGTTGGTTATAAAATACAGAATAAAATACAGACGTTATTAGAACTATTGGCAGCTATATTGCAAACATAAATATACACCTATTGATACTTCGATTCACAGCCTTGACCTTGATGACACAGCTGGGACCTAATATATCGGATTTTATGCAAGAAATTTCCTTTTGATGCCTATATAGATTATGTATGGTGAATACGGAGGTATTATCTTCCGAACAACCTATGCATCGCTATAGCCCTGTCGCCTAACACAAGTCACTGTTCAAAAAGGGTCAGTACAAAACTTGAGCCAAATATAAAAATATTCAGCAGCATGATGTATGTTATATTATTGAACATGTAAACTGAAATGTAATTACTTGTATTTATGTTACTCATAGAAACATCGGTCTGTTATGGTCTCTCAGGCCCTGAGGAAGCCTTAAGCGAAACGCGTCGGCTTGCTGGGGACCTACCGTGACCGAATTCAGCTTGAGACCCATCATCCACCTACACAGGCTTTGTTTTTCGCTCTAATCCCTTGTGGGATATGTTTCTATACAAACAGTGATGTTAGAATTTGATTTTAACAATTTTGTATGTTATTTTGTTGCTATCATACAAGCATGGTAATCCATGCTTGTTTTTTACTTGCTATAATAATAAAATGTATTTTTGATTTTACAATTGGTTTTGGTTCTGATCCTTCTACTCCCACTGGCCCGCAAAGCCCCGCCTTTTTCTATCCCAATGTTTTTCACCGATTATAGGAAATACTGTATAATCCCCAAAGAGAATTGGTCTACACTATATCTTTTTTTTCTGCAATTCAGCTCCCAGTGGCACTGAGGAGGAGAAGGAATAGTGGCAGGTTTTTCCAGGGCTGAAGAAAGGAAGAGGAAACATTCTGTAGGGAGTCTTAGGCCAGCAGTGGCCTCCACCTGAGAGAGAGAGTGAGAGAGCGCTAGTGATACAGTTGCAGGAATTCCAAAGTATTGGGAGGCAGGTTGAACTCTAGCCATTCCAGAGTATCAGAGGTCACCCTGAATTCTGGCTGAGCCCCTCACTTGATTGGGGTCACTAACTGGGGGTACATTTTTCCAGTGAGCAGAAGGAGATTCCCTGCTGACACAAAATAGTGAGGGGATGCTGACCAAACGTACTTTAGACTTTACTAAAGTGGGACAGATTTGTCTGCAAGAACTGCAGTAACTGTGCTTGCATCGGTCCTAAAGGGATATTATGTAGAGCCCTCCATCAGTTGGGCCCCAATGAGCTGGCCAGACAAAGGAATAAAGTGTTATATTACTGACTGCTGAACTGGTATTGTGGTATACACATATACTTATCTCCCTTAGTTGGGGTTGTCCATGACAGGTCTCAGAAGCGGTGGTGTTTTATGGGAATTATTGTTCCAGCAGTATATTACTCCCATTGTAAATATATAAAGGCAAGCGGGACAAACATTGTTCTGGGAGGACAAACCGGTACGTTCTCCTACTCTAGGCGCTCTTGCGTGCCCCCAGGGGTGTGCACTGGTGCGATTTGTGAAAGTACACAGTGGTCACCAATCAGGGTACGGGCCAATAAAATTGGCCCTGTACCATGTGATCACTTTGACGAATTGCCGGGATCACAAATATAAACACAGGCTGCGTATTGCAGCCATCAGTTCCCCTTCTCCTCAGAGAGCATGTGTGAGGATCCAGAGAGCGATCTGTGAAGATCCATGAGTTTACAATGCTTTACTGTCATTTTACTGTGAAAACACACAGAGCAGACATATACAGACCCCTGATTGCAGCCACACCAGTATAGACTGTCATGTGCCGGTGCAGCATTAACATCTGTCATTATGTCACCAGTACAGCATCAACATCTGTCTGAGTGTGTCATGCCACCAGAACATTAGTAGCTGACCATCATCACACCTGTACAGTGTCACCAGAGCCAGCGTAACCTGAATGCCACGTCCCAAAAAAAGGTACACAAGCAAGGAGGCCTTTCAGATTCCCAGCATAACAGATGAGAGTGTCAGGGAGGAGACTGCACTGTCAGATTCTGATTCTGAATATGAACCCATTGAGAGCAGTGGTAAGGTAATCAATTCAGGGGAAGAAAGGGGCCTAACAAAAAGAGTCAGCTGATCTGAACAGCAGAAGGATAACACCAGCAGCACAATACTTGCTTGTGAAGTTGCCAGTACCAGCAAAGCAGTACACATAAATGAAAGGCCAAGTACAAATAGCGGGATGTCACATCAGCGACAAAGGTTTAGGGTCCATATTTGTTTCCCAGAGGAGCTTTCAAATCCTTTATGGCTTCCGTTTATTCAACAGCACCTATCTTCCCCCCCCCCCCCCCCAGTTATGGTACAGTCAGACGTTCAGATAGAAACCAAAAATGTTACGCCCATTCATTTTTTTTACTGATGATTTATTCAATTTAATTGTGGACCACTGTAACCTGTATGTCCAACAGTATATCACCAATAAGCCAAATTTGTCTTATGTTCATCCATTTCAGGGGAAACCTGTCACGGTTGATGAATTTAAAATTTTTTTCATCAAAATTTATTCTCTGGACAAAAATATTTGTGTTGTTGACACCCTCATCTATTTTACAGACAGGCTGGGCATCAGTGTAAATATATAAATTCCGGGTTTATGAAGGAAAAGACAGCTAGCTGGAGCCCCTTGGATGCCCAACCTATATGAGGAACAGTGGAAAAATTGTGTTGGACCTTGTATCACTCCTATTCCATCAGGGATATTATCTCTATGGGGACAATTTTTACACCAGGCTGACACTTTTCTGCCATCTTTATCTCCAGAAAACTGTAGCCTGTGATACAGCAGCCTATGATACAGAATCAAATCACAAGGGCTTCCTACAAAGACTGTTCCAATTGGCTGTGTACAACCTTTACGTCATCTATTATAAATCCAAAGAAAGACCTGAAGTATCAAGAGGAGATTGTAACAGACCTTTATCAGGAAGGCCTTGCACCTGAACATCTTCGTTCTGATGCAGTGATCAGGCTGCATGAGAAACATTTCCCTGATATTTTCCCTCTTACCAAAACAGGCCAAAACCCCCCAAAAATACCATGTATGAACCAGTGATAAGATAAGGCATGACACCAGTTAGTATTGTCCTCAATATCCCTCACATCTTGGCCTCTGTATAGTAGACTGCTTCCATTGCTACCATATGATATTAGTGAAGGTATGGTGAAGATATTTCTCATGTGTATGACTACCTACCATTTCCCTGTATCTGATTTCCTGTGTACCAACCATTTGCCTGTTTTCTCAACCACATTTCTGCCTGCTGCCTGGACTGATTATTTGCCATCTGAACTGACCCTGGCCTGGTAATTGACAATGTTTCTGCATCCTTCCTGAATTGACCTTGGCCTGTTAATCGACAATGTTTTTTTGCCTGCCATCTGGACTGGTATTTTGCCTGCTGTGATAGTGTAAATGTAGTAGTGGGATTGAAGAAACCACATGGGTCTCATGTATGCAGAGTTAGGGGCTCCAGAGATTTTTTCAGACTGGAAAAGAAAAGCTTTTGGTTTTCTCTAGGTTTCTCTGGGATTTCCAGATTAAGATCTGGAGGCTTCAAAGAGCTTTGGGTGGGAAGAAGCCTCTGCCCCTGTGTCCAGATCTTACCTGACTGAGGCCCTAAGCCTGATGTTTCTGCCTGCTGCCTGGACCAATCCTTTACCTATTTGCTGACCACATCTCTGCCTGCTGCCTGTACTGGCCTGTTTATCAACACTTTCCTGCCTTCCCGGATCACTCGTTGGCCTGTTTGCTGACCAAGTCTCTGCCTGGCACAAGTACTGACCCATCTGCACATCCCACTGATTACGTTCCTGTGAGACACCAGTTCCACTCATCCTCTGCTGACAACTGCACTGCTGGAACCACTCTAGTACTCATTTGTTTACCCTTTGTTCAGCCTCCTGTAATTCCTGACCAATGAACATAGCATTCTGTTAAAGGTACAGTCTAATACCAGTAGTTTATGCCTTCTTGGCTTGTAGGAACAGGGACTGCTATAGGTGAAGCTACACTGAGCAGTAAGTTACTGTTCTGGAAATTTTATAGGTCCTATTCTCATATTGATTAGTGGTTTCAAATTAATAATAAATACTGCGGTAGGCAACAGGCACAAAAGATACAATCAGCATTTTTCCAAAATAACTGTTGTGTTTTATTTGACGCAAGTGAAGGTTTTTATACACACGATTACGTTAATATTACAATTGTACTTTTAGACCGCATTCACACTGAAGCAGCACGACTTCCGGGGCGACCTGTGAAGTCACGTGCACCGCGACTTCGCCGCGACTTGCACGAACTTCATATAATGAATGTCTATGCAAGTCGCTCCGAGGTCGCCCCGAAGTAGTACAGGACCCTTTTTCTAAGTCGGAGCAACTTGTGTCGCTCCTATTAGAATGGGTCCTGTTGCACTGCATGGACCGCGACTTGTCAGGCTGACAAGTCGCCTGACAAGTCGCGGTAGTGTGAATGGAGACTTATGGTAACAAGGGGCGTAACATAGGCAGGCTAATTCTAATCAGGACTCGAAAAAATGCAAGCATGTAATGAAAACATTATCTGTAGAAGAATGGATAATGGGATTTTTAAGGGGCTCATCCACAAAAATTAGACATAATTTTTATTTCAAACATCAAAAGTTTTTAATAAAGACATGAAAAACCATAACAAATTCATATGGCCTTTGTTCAGAGGTTTCCACTCAACATGTTTCACCACAAACTGTGGCTTCCTCAGGAGACTTATAGAGCCTTGTACATGGTAACACTAAGGACAAAATAAACAACAATATCAATTTATTAAATACGGATCCTAAAGATCCACAAAGATCCACATGAAAAAATGGTTTTACATAAATGTATTTACAAAAATACAATTGATTATAACATTCATATATATCTCAATAAGACATCTAATGAATAGTTCTCATCATGGTTGTCTGCAAGGTGTCCAAGAATGTGATGAATTTATGTAAAACCATTTTTTCATGTGGATCTTTTTGATCTTTAGGATCCATATTTATTAAATTTATATTATTTTTCAATAAACGGAAACCTCTGTACAAAGGCCATATGAATTTGTAATGTTTTTTTAATGTCTTTTTTTTTAAACTTTTGATATTTGAAATAAAAGTTACTTTTATTTTTAATGACTAAATTTTGTGGATGAGCACCTTTAAAAATCCTGTTATCCATTCTTCTACAAATAATGTTTTCATTACATGTCTGCATTCTTTCGAGTCCTGATTAGAATTAGCCTGCCTATGTAATGCCCCTGTTATCCATTCTTCTACAAATGATGTTTACAATAGCTGGGATGTGGTGCATTAAAAACAAACCTCATATCTCTAAAATTATTTGATATTCTTGTAAAATCAGGTGTTTAGTCACCCATTCTGTTTGCTTAGAGATTTGAGGTAAATCAGGTATTTATTTACTTGTATTTCGTTTCATCTTATTCTATCTAACTGTCCAAATCATGTCCTCCAAGTGAACTATGGCAGGAGTTTACATTGGAGGATATGAAGTCATTAAATGATTTGATGACGTTGTGGGAGGAGGGCAACCCCCTGGATGGACTGCCCCTACAAGGGGAGGAGGATGAGCCCCTGTTCCCTCTCTAAGGTGGCTCATCTGGGGACTTTTGTTTCCTTCCCCTGCAGCTCTATAAACCAAAATCTCGGGCATTCCCCCTTCTTGCGGGGTTGCGTACGGAGTGCTGGGTTGCGTGCAGAGTTTTGGCGTGTGCCGGGTATGGAGTGCGGGGTTCAGGAGTGCGCTCTGCTCCCACAGCCCTCACCACCCCGGCCCCCCCCAAAAAAAAACAAAGAAACTCACATCTGTGCATTCTCCTACCTTCCTCTCTGGCCCAGCTCTGGTACAACCCCATATAGGCAGCTCCCTACCTGTGTATTGGGCATAAAGCCCGCTCTCAGGGTGCAGCCAGCTGATAGGAAAAAAAAAGGCACTGACGCTAATAGCTGGCGCCGCTACAGGGACTGAGGAGAGAGAGCAGGTGTTCCTTGGAGACTGGCCGGCCGGGCATGTGCTCAGCTCAAACAGCCAGCGCTGCTAGAAGGACTGAGAGAGAGCAGGAGATGTTTCCTTGGAGACTGGCCGGCCGCGCATGCGCTCACACAAAGCTAGCACCGGAGGATGTTTTTGCTTGTTGCCTGGGTGACAGTGACAAGGCAAAGAGGTGGCAGACAGCGGCCGATACGTGGGCCGCATGAAAAGGCCTGGCGGGCCTTGTGTTTGCCACCCATGCCATAGATGAAGGGATTATTTCATGTTCAATGTCGATTTTTGATGTTTAAATACATTATTTGCAATCCCATTTGCTTATGTAATTTTGATTGTAAAAGTCTTTTGATGATTTAGTTGGACCATAGGTGTCATACTTTAGGTGTTCCAAATATATTTTTGTGTTTTCTTTTGGACATGGGTGGGTTGATCCCTTGTGGAATGGGTGGTAATACGGAAGCCAAGGGCACCACTTTGGACTAGAAATTTGGCCAATGCCTTTGTTGCTCATTTCAGGCCAGGGAGCTACATATAGTGTATATATCTCTATGTCTGCTTTTAATTGGTCTATAGTGGTGTCAATCTATTATTGGAGCAAGGAGTCATTAACAATAGATGAGGTTGCTATGGTCATGCCCTGTCAGATCAACCACTTAACACAAACTGACGTAGACCTACGTCGGCTGACTTTAAGTGGTTGTACCGAGATGATGCCTCTAGCTAGAGGCATCATCCCAGTACCGTTTTTTAGACCCATCGGTCGGCTTTTCGGCAGTAACGACCGATGCGGCTCGGGAGCGGTTCGATCGCTACCCCGGCGAGCGGGAGGGGACGTCCCCCCCTCCCGCGGCTCTGCCCGGGTCTCCCGTCTCACCCGGAGACCCAAGCGGCCGCCGGCTAGCATGGAGTCCCGATCTATGCCGGATGCGGCTTCAATCGGGTCTCCGATGACATAACCCAGAGGGGGGCATCCATGATGTCACATCTGGGTTACACGGCTGCTAAAGGCGGCAGATTCAAAAAGTGACTGTATTAAAAAATGCAGTTTCTCTTACATCCTCCGACAGTCGCCGCCTCTTCATATTCGTCACTATGGGGTATTGACCTTTGCTCCGTAGGAGTGCTAGGCAACAGAATATATTAATATCAAAGCTTTTAGCATATCCCACCCCCAGGGGGTGGTCCCCTCAGTCAATACCTCCTCACTTCCTGCATACCAACTCAGTTTCATATGCCTAGCTCAGGAGTGCAGGCTGTCCTTGTGCTGGGGCTCTTAGTCTCAGCCACTTTTCTCTTTTTTGATTTTATTTGAAGTTTTTTCTCTTTCTTTTACTTAGCTGTTTATTTCCAGCTTTAGTTAGTTCTTCTGATGAAGATGATCGTGCGGGCTGGGTCTCGGGCTGGCCCCCCTGGGTCGCAGTTTGTGGGCCAGTGGCTTCCCAGCCTGCCGTCGAGCGTTCAGCTCAGGTTTTCCTGGCATTTGAACGACCCATCCCTGTTCGCTGCAGGGATGCTGCGGTGAGGTGGCTACCTCACCGGACGCCATTTCACTGCGTCCTGGCTGCGACTCTCCCTGTCCTCAGTACAGCGGTTTGATTGCAAAGGAAGGCTCCCCACGCCATCCGGATGGTGAGTAAATTTCTATGTGGGGACCTGTCTGTATTGGGTGTCAGTCTGGGACTGTGTGACCCTGCATGTCTGTGAAGGCTTTTGAGCTCCCTGTCAGATTCCTGTAGGAACTGCTGCCTTTCTGTGGGCTGTGAGGGGGGGGTTCTGCTCTGCTCTGTGTGACAGGCTGTGTGAGACATGCTGTGGTTTGTGTGTGAACACTTTTGGGCTCCCTGTCAGATTCCTGTGGGAACTGCTGCCTTTCTGTGGGCTGTGCAGGGGGGGGGGGGGGGCTCTCCTGCTCTGTTCTGTGTGACAGGCTGTGTGAGACATGCGGTGCTTGTGTGTGCCATACCGTGCGGCGACCGCTGCGGCGGTCCGCCATTTTTTTCACAACATGTTGGTAACGATCCTGTGCAGCAGGGCGCGGAGTTTTGGCGCCAAGCGCCGCCATTTTGGCGGCGATCGATCGGACCGCATGTCAGTCTCACTCCCAATTTACATGAGGATCCTCAGCGGCCATTTTTGTGTAGCCTTGCATGAGGCTTGTGGGGCGGGCAGTTATTGCATCGCTTCCTTTGCCCTGGGACAGCGATCGGTAGCAGCAGCAGCCTGTGTGATCTCCAGGTTTTTACCTCTCCTTTGTTCTGTGTTCCTTACCCAGTGTCTTTTCATTGTCCCTGTGGGGGTCAGTGTATGTGTTTGTGTGCGGTGGGAGACGCTTCGCCGCGGTCTTAAAGGGACATTAACCCCTTTTTTCTAAAAACTCACTGGGGCATGGATTCTCAGGAAAGCAAGTTTCCTCCCACTTTAGTGGGGGGCCTGGGGGCTGCTGCTTCCCCCGCGGGGGGCTGATTTGGCTACTGTTGTGGCAAACCTAGCTGCTTAGGTGCAGATGCTGGTGGCTGATCGTTCCACAAAAAGGTCCGGAGTTTCAATTTCCTCTGATCAGAGGGCGATGAGGCTGCCATGGCTGGAGTGCCCTTCTCAGGGTCCCGTTCCTCTCTTGACCTTGTGGGGTCTGAGGGGGTGGCTGAGGTAGAGGTGGTTGATAATTCCCCACCTGGCTCGTCTGAAGAGCTTGCACTCATGGATGAGTTGGTTGCTTCTATCAAGCAAGCATTACATTTGCAGGATGAACCATGTCCTCCTGCCTTGCTGTCCTTTTATGGGTCGCAGGGAAAACGCAAGACATCGCAGGTTTTTCTTTGCTCTGCGGAATTTCAGCGCACTGTTGGTGAACAATGGCGCCATTTAAAGAAGCCTTTTGCTGTGCCGAGCAGGTTCACACTGCGTTATCCCTTTACGTCCGCTACGGATGAGCTTTGGTGTGTACCACCTCCGGTGGATCATGCGGTGGCAGTTTTTCAATAAGTCTACTGCGATTCCGGCGGAGGATACCCCGGTGTTCCGGGACCCCACGGACAGGAGATTAGAGTCTCTTGCCCGCCATACTTATGCGGTTACTGGTTCAATGCTGAAACCTATTTTTGCTTCCCTTATGGCAGCCTGGGCTGTCACGGATTGGGCGCAGGTGCTCAGGCGCATCCTGGTGGCTGACTCTGCCCCGCCGACAACATTGACTATGGTGGATCAAATTCATCAGGGTGTCATGTATTTGTGTGATGCGGACTTAGATTTAGTCCCTTTGGCTGCGCGGGTCCAAAGCATGGCGGTGTTGACACGCCGTCTGATTTGGCTTAAATGTTGGTCTGTTGACCGAGCTTCTCGCAAGACTTTAGCTAATTTACCCTATGCGGGATCTCGCCTTTTTGGCGACTCCTTGGTTACTCTGACAAAGGGTATTACAGGGGGTAAGAGCACGCTCTTGCCCCAGACTCACAAGTCTAAGGTTGTTCGTGGTAGGAAAACTCATTTCGACCCTCTCAGGGGTCTTTTCGTGCCTTTTGGTCATACTATGAGGGCAAGCCCTTCGAAGGCCAAGGCTCCCAGAAGAAGCCGTGGACGGGTAAGCAGAAGTCCGGCCAGTCCGGGTCCGCTGCCCATAACATTGCGGCCTGAAGGGGCGCCCTCACCCAGTTCTGGGGTGGGGGGACGTTTGCTCGGTTTTTTTCAACCCTGGCTGGCCCGCGTTCGGGACTGGTGGGTTCAGGAAATCGTTCGATCAGGATACAAGATCGAGTTTCTCTCTCGGCCAGCGAGCAGATTTTTTCCCTCCAATCTTCAGCTATCTCCGGAGCGCTTGCAGGATCTGCACCTGGCGGTGTGGGACTTGCGGGTCCAGGGAGTGGTGGTCCCGGTGCCTCATCGGGACAGATTTCGGGGTTTCTATTCCAATCTGTTCGCTGTGCCCAGAAAGGAGCATACCTTCACGTCCCCGTTTTCGGGGGTCACCAGAGGTACCTTCGATTCGCCATTGCGGAGGATCATTACCAATTCGTGGCGTTACCCTTTGGTCTCGCTTCGGCTCCGCGGGTGTTCACCAAGGTGTTTGCGCCGGTTCTGGCTTTGTTGAGAGCCCAGGGCATCTCGGGTCTGGGGTATCTGGACGACATTCTGGTTCGGTCTGCGACCAGTCAGGGTCTGGTGAACGTCCTGTCCGTCGCGATGCAGACTCTACTGGAGTTTAGTTGGACGATAAACTTTCCAAAATCGACGCTGTGCCCGTTGGTACGTCTTCCCTGCCTGGGAATGATCCTGGACTCTGTTCAGGCGAGGGTCTTCCTGCCGGACGACAAGCTCAGGACACTTCAGGAAGAAGTCAGGTCCCTCAGGGACGTTCAGTGCTCGTCCTTCCGGACGTGCATGAGGTGTCTGGGATTGATGGTCTCGGCTTTCGGGGCGATTCCCTTCGCCCAGTTTCACACGCGGGATCTCCAAGCGGGGATTCTGACCAGGTGGGACGGGTGACCGCAATCTCTGGGTCTCCAGAATTCATTGAGCCATCGCGCCAGAAGGGATCTTCTGTGGTGGCTACAGTCCCCGGCGGTGTCGGGGGGCAAGTATTTTCGCCCATTCTCATGGTCGGTGATCACCACGGATGCCAGCCTGTCGGGCTGGGGTGGTGTTCTGGGCTTTCTGTCCGCCCAGGGTACTTGGTCGGAGGGGGAATCCTCTCTTCCGATCTACATTCTGGAATTGCGAGCGATAAATCTCTGCCTTAGACGTTGGACGGACAGGCTGCAGGGCCGTCCGGTTCGGGTGCAGACGGACAATGCCACAGCGGTGGCCTACATCAACCACCAAGGGGGCACCAGGAGTGCCCGAGCGGCTCGGGAGGTGGCCGACATTCTGTCTTGGGCCGAGACACACGTCCCGGCGATCACGGCGGTTCACATTCCGGGGGTGGAGAACTGGCAGGCGGATTATCTGAGTCGCCAGACCCTGGACCAGGGGGAATAGTCCCTCCACCCGGATGTCTTCCAGATGTTGTGCGCGCAGTGGGGCTCACCGGATGTGGACCTGTTTGCGTCTCGTCTGTACAACTAGGTGGAAAGGTTCGTGGCAAGGACGCGCGATCCTCGGGCAGACGCGCCAGACGCATTAGTGGCTCCGTGGCATCAGTATCGACTGATGTATGCATTTCCACTGATTCAGCTGCTGTCCAGGTTCCTTCTCAGGTTGGTCTCGGAACCGCGCACGGTGATTCTGGTGGCGCCAGACTGGCCTCGCCGGTCTTGGTACTCAGATCTCATGAATCTGGCGGTCGACGCTCCGTGGCGTCTGCCTTTTCGAGTAGATCTTCTGTCTCATGGACCGATATTACATCCTGCTTTACAGTCACTGGCTTTGACGGCCTGGCTGTTGAAACCCAGATCCTGAAGGATAGGGGTCTCTCCCCTGAGGTCATTCACACTTTGATCAAGGCTAGAAAGTCCTCTTCGGGGAAGGTTTACTACCGTACTTGGAAGGCCTATTTTGCCTGGTGTGAGTCCAGGGGGTATTCCCCTCGCTCATACCCGCTGTCTAGAGTGTTGGCTTTTTTTCAAACGGGCGTGGACCAGCGCTTGGCATTGGCCACGATTATGGGTCAGATTTCTGCACTGGCCGTTCTTTTTCAACCCCCTGTGGCGTCTAATTCCTTGGTTAGCACCTTTGTTCAAGGAGTGCGACACCTGGTCCCTCCTAGGGGGGAGCCTTTGCCTTCATGGGACTTGAACCTTGTTCTGTCCGTGTTGCGACATGCTCCTTTTGAAAAGATCAGGGAGGTCTCGTTGTCTCTGTTGTTCAAGAAGGTCGCCTTTTTTGGTGGCGATCGCTTCGACTCGCAGAGTGTCGGAGCTGGCAGCTTTAACTTGCAGATCTCCGTATTTGGTGATTCACTTGAATAGGGTGGTCTTGCGACCTAACCCGTCTTTTCTTCCAAAAAGGATTTCGGTATTTCACCTTGATGAGGACATTATCTTGCCTTCGCTTTGTGCGAAGCCTAAACACCCAAAGGAGGTGGCTTTACACTCCTTAGTTGTTGTTCGGGCGATCAGGGTTTACCTGTCGTCGACTAAATCCTTTTGCAAGACGGCTTCTCTATTTGTCCTTCCTGAGGGACCTCGGAAGGGCATGGCGGCGTCGGCTTCTACCATCGCCATATGGATCAGACAGGCCATTGAACAGGCATATGCTTTGGAGGGGAAAGTTCCCCCCATGCCTGTGAAGGCGCACTCTACCAGATCTCTGAGTACGTCTTGGGCCTGTCATCATCGGGCTTCTGTGGCCCGGGTGTGTAAGGCGGCGACTTGGTCGTCCGTTCGCACCTTCTCAAAATTCTATGAAGTGGATGTTCAGGCATCGGCAGATGCTTCCTTTGGCCGCAAGGTTCTTAGTGCGGCAGTGCCTTAGGGTCCCTTATTTTTGGGCCCTTGGCTGTTTGGGATGTTTTTTATCCCTGGGTTATTTGCTTTTTCCTGGGTTGTTGCTCCTGTTGAGCAAGTTTTTCATGTTGCCCAGCTGGTTTCCTTCCTTTGGTAAGGTTCCTTTTTTCTGCTGTGGGTACTGCGTTGCCTTAGGCGCGGCTGCGTTTCCCACCCCTCATGTCTACACTGCTTTGGGACTTCCCCATAGTGACGAATATGAAGAGCCGGCGACTGTCGGAGGACGTAAGAGAAAACGGAATTTTTGTAAAATCTTACCTGTAAAATTCCTTTCTCTGAGTCCTACGACAGTCGCCGCCCCCGCCCCTCTTTTGGGGTTTATTTGTATACTCTACTGCTATTCTACTGAAACTGAGTTGGTATGCAGGAAGTGAGGAGGTATTGACTGAGGGGACCACCCCCTGGGGGTGGGATATGCTAAAAGCTTTGATATTAATATATTCTGTTGCCTAGCACTCCTACGTATCAAAGGTCAATACCCCATAGTGACGAATATGAAGAGGCGGCAACTGTCGGAGGACTCAGAGAAAGGAATTTTACAGGTAAGATTTTACAAAAATTCAGTTTTCAGCTTTTTGAATACATGGAAGTGTAGTGGAGGGGTCTAGGGTTTTTTAGACCCCGATCCCTCCATAAAGAGTACCTGTCACTGCATATTGCTGTCACAAGGGATGTTTACATTGCTTGTGACAGCAATAAAGTGATCAGATTTTTTTTTTTTATAACCTGTGTTAAAATTTTCACGCACGAAAGAAAAAACGTATACGGAAGTCGCGCCGCATATGAAAACGCTGTTCAAACCACACATGTGAGGTATCACCACGATCGCCAGAGCATGAGCAATAATTTAAAAAAAGAGCTACACTCTAACTCTAAACTGGTAACCGCTAAAAAAATTTTAAAGCGTCGCCTATGGAGATTTTTATTGACCATAGTTTGTCGCCATTCTGCTGGTGTGCGCAATTTTAAACCGTAACACGTTGGGTATCTATTTACTCAGCGTACATCATCTTTCACAATATACAAAAAAATGGGCTAACTTTACTGTTTCGTTTTTTAAATCCAGTGAAATGTGATTTTTCATAATTTTTCCAAAAAATGGCATTTGAAAGACCGCTGCGCAAATACCGCGTGACAAAAAATATTGCAATGACCGCTATTTTATTCTCCAGAGTCTTTGCTAAAAAATATATAATGTTTGGGGGTTTCCGTACCCACTGTATATATATATATATATAAATATATATATATATATATATATATACTGCATATATATATGTATGTAGTGTGTACTTTTTAAGTAATAAATGGCCTTGGCCAATTATACCAATGCAAGCCTGTGAGTCATTAGTACAAATTATTTATTTATCAATTTTAAAAAAATGTATACATTTATTGTTGTTCCGCCGATGGCACCAATAGAAACCTCCTTAAATTCCTATTCACTCTATTCAGAGTTTACACAAAGCTGAGGATTGTCTTTCCATTACCACGTAATAGCACTGGGCCAGTCACCAAGCACCAGTGATACCACACGGGAGAAGGGGGAGAGAGTCACTTGCACCTATCAAGATTTAGCAAGTAGTTGAACAGAGCCATGGCTGTATCTCGATGTTATGCAGCCCTTGTACTGAAAGATTGTGCCATTCAGTGTGTGAATATAAAACACCTACATCCAGGAATAAAGTTAAAGGTTAAAGTGTTTTTTGGAGACTGTGGACTTTAGACGCCAACAATGAATTATAAAAATATATATTTTATCACAAAAGTTAATAAATAAAAGAAAGGTTAACATATTCAGACACATGTCAAATAATGGGCACTAAAATAGCTCTCTATTGGTCAGATAAATGCATAGTGATAACAATAAATAGACAGTACAGTCTATCACATAAGTTTTATCCATATTCTTCTCGACATGTTTTGTGATATTTTCTGCTTCTTCAAGAGTAAAGAGCAGACATTTTTATAGAAAAACAATTTTGATTATATGCCTCTACAGTTCTCTGGCTGAATGTAGCCATAAATGTTCAGTGCTTAACAGGAGGAGGAAAATTATCAAAATATGTACATTCCGAGGCTTGGTGTTGCACCCCAACCCTACTGCCCTAGGCACTGGCTCACAAAAACCATTAGGGTAAATTCAGCCCTGAATGTTCCATAAATATTTACCACACTTTCTACTGAGCTCTGTCTCTCTACCATGCTGATAATAAATGGGGGGGGGGGGCTCTGCCCAGTTGGACAGTCTACATGGGAGAGAAGACACAGACAGGACACAGCATGTACTGTAATCTCTAGCCACATCACAGACCTGCTGCAGCTACAAGAGAAAGCCTTGTCTGCCTCTAGGAACCTTCCACATGTAGGGGGATTGTTGGGACTCACAGCCCTCCCTGAAAAACACCAGCTCT
The DNA here is from genome assembly GCF_965119305.1 of Pelophylax lessonae. Taxonomy (NCBI): domain Eukaryota; kingdom Metazoa; phylum Chordata; class Amphibia; order Anura; family Ranidae; genus Pelophylax; species Pelophylax lessonae. The sequence goes on along the minus strand of NC_138771.1, from coordinate 456,096,978 downwards.
GGGGATCTGCCACTGTGGACTCTGCTGTGTATGTACTTTTGCCTGTGCAGGTACGCTGGGGCAGCCACAAGCCTGAGTTAGGGATTAGTTTAGGGAAAAGACTGTGCACTTTGTTTTGGAACTGTTATGCTGAAAGTTTACAATAAAGCTTTTGAAACGTCATGTCTGGTCTGAAGGCACTTAAATGGGTGCATGGTGGTAATGGCATATGGAAGAACACATGCACAATGAAGTGGTGACATGCCATTGCTAGGGGCAACAAGAGAAGGATGATATGACAGCCAGAGTGCAGTACCGGCAGAAGTGACGGGTATCATGCAAGTAAAGGAAGCCGTCGGTGCCCAAGAAATCAGGACCGGACCCGCTTGGCAGAAACCTAGTCGCATGGTACACAAGAGAAAAGAGTTATTCATGCATGCGCATGGGGTCCACACTGTTGTACTGCGGGACCCTGTTTTGTCACTGAGAGATAAGTGGCAGAGTCAAGCTGGACACTGCTCTGTGGTGTCTCCTTAAAAATGTTGCATCCTGAGCTGGTGTATGTATCATGGGACTAGAACAGCTTTAGGTTATGATAGAGACCTTGGGGTACCGCCATAATGTTACATGAATGCCTAGTCCCGGCATTAGGGAGCACATACACTGGTCTGGAAACATTGTGTGCACTAGGAGATTTGGACCCGCTCACAAGCATACCTGATTAAAAGTGGTTGAACTGCTTGAGGACTATCTATCATATGGCTAGCTTTAAAATATGATGATAGAAGATTGCAAAAGATCTCTCTTGCTGTGAATATAAATGATGTGGCCCTTCGAGGAACCAAAATAACCCTTCACCAACCTTATGAGTAGTGCTGCTCTGGTGATCTGGTATATAAAAATACTAGAACACCTACTATCCACAGAGCTAATAAGGCATTGGGAAAAACACAGAGGACATCTAGTGGCGAACAGAATACATAACAACTCCAATGGGGATGTAATACTACATGCTTATTTCAAGTAATATTCAGGTGAGAGGCTAGAGAGCATTTTGGTGTCACTTGGATGAAGAAAATAATCATACACAAATACTATTATTGGTGAAGGGATATACCTTGGATATATATGAAGGACTTTTTGTATATGTCAACTTCAGTTCATATTTTATTTTAATTTATGTTGTTTTTATGCACTTTATGTCAGCAAGATGTTTCATTACATATAGAAGTGTGATTATTTATTTTAAATAGTGAATTTGAGTCATTGTACTCTGAATATTTTTGTATCATATCACTGAATAGGAAGCACAGCACTATTCACCAACCATTGCACTTTTTGTTTAAATAGCTGTGGATAAGCTATAAAGTGCTAGCAGCAGCCCCAACATTTTGTTTATTTATTTTACACGCACATAGAGCGAGAGCCGATACACCCTATACACTGAAAGTACACTGGTCTCCATTTTTCCAGCTGTAATTGAGGGTTTTTAAAAAAATAGGTTTAAGAGCAGCTTTAGATTTAGCAAGATAATAGCCAACTGCACAAGATCATTGCCTGTATGAAACTGGGCAAGTAGGATGTGGGCCATCTGTAAGTTTACATGCAAAATTCTATGGCTTGAATGTACCTAGTATCAGATATATTTTTCATGTTAATTGTATGCATGCAAACATGTAAATATAGCACTTAAAGTGTTTGCAACCCTAACAAAAAAAATGGATCCTGTTTCTTTAAATCATGTTATACAGCATAGTGCTTGTGCTGTGTAATTAGGCCCTTCACGTGAAATACATGGCTGATCCTGCCTGGTTCTGCCTTCCCCCTGTAAACTGACCACGGTTATCATGGCTGCTGAGCCCTGACGCAGTGGTCAGTTTATGTGCCTCTCCTCTGTCCTCTCTCCCCCTACTCCCTGCCTGTCAGCTCTGTGTCAGGGCCTGCCCCCCCCTCCCCCCTCCTACTGCTATTATAAGAGTGTCATGTCCCTACAATCCACTCTGTTAAGTAAGGATATGTGCCCCATTGTTCTTTATTTTAAAAAAAAGTCTCTACCTTATTTTAGAGTGCCTTCAGGCACTCACGTGATTACCCGCCTCTCTTCTTCTTTTCTCCCCTTCTCCTGGCTGATGTCAGTGGGAGTTCTCAGCCCCTCCTGCTGTAGCTGTTAGACTGGGAGAGGAGAGAGTTGGCCGGTCACATGAGCGTTGTGAGGTGCTCTGAAATAAGGTAGAAATCAGCCATTTTTTTAATAAAGGACATACAGTGGGGCACATATTGTTACCTAAAAGAGTGGATTGTTGGTAGGGATATGACAAGTGGCTTTACAACCACTTTAAGCCAGCCATACATGGACCGAAATTAGTCCGGTTCAGTTGGTAAGAACTTTGTTTTGGGCAAGTATACCCCCCCAGCCAAACCTACTCCTCCATGCTCAGCCTCTCATGGAGTTGGAAGACCCAGAATGTTGGAAGTAAACCTTCCTAAAAACTGTGTGCCGGGCCACGGGCAAATGATGCTTAACCACTTTCAGACCGGAGGATTTTCCCCCTTAATGACCAGGCCTATTTTGTGATTCGGCACTGCGTTACTTTAACGGATAATTGCGAGGTCCTGCGATGTTGTACCTAAATAAAATTGACATCCTTTTTTTCCCACAAATAGAGCTTTCTTTTGGTGGTATTTGATCAACTGTGCGATTTTTATTTTTTGCGCTATAAACAAAAAAAGAGTGACACTTTTGCAAAAAAAATATTTTTCACATTCTGCTATATAACATTCACAAAAAAAAATTAAAAATCAAAATTTTTTAACATTTTAGGCCAATTTGTTTTCTGCTACATATTTTTGGTAAAAAAAAAATCGCAATAAGCGTATTTTGATTGGTTTGCGCAAAAGTTATTGCGTTTACTAACTACGGGAAAGATTTATGTCATTTTTATTGTTTTTTTTTTACTAGTAATGGAGGCGATCTGCGATTTTTTGCGGGACTGCGACATTGCGGCAGACAGATCGGACCCCTAACTGACATTTTTGACACTTTTGGGGGTACCAGTAACATTACTACAGTAATCAGTGCTAAAAATATGCACTGTTACTGTCATAATGACACTGGCAGGGAAGGGATTAACATTGTTGGTGATCAAGGGGTTAAATGTAAGCCTAGGGGAGTGATTCTAACTGTGGGGGGGGTTGGGCTTGTGAGATGAACACAGAGACATGCGATCCTATATAGCAGGATTACATAGCCTCTGTGATCATCCGAGGGAGGACAGACGGCTTTGTTTACTTCAGCGGGGAGAGATCGAGAGTGTCAGGCGGCAATCGGAGCTGCCTGACACACGCGCCAGCTTCCCCGGCGGCGCGCGCTCGCCCCCTAGCTCCTCCCAGGCAAATGACGTACCGATACGTGGTTTTACCTGGGAGAGCCAGCTTGCCGACGTATATATACAGTATAGGATAGGCAAGTGGTTAAACAGCATTGATATTGTACAGGTGTGGTATTAAAAAAACTCTGCAATGTCGTTATTGCCTCTCCCTTGGGTTTTTTCCTGTTTTGTATATGTAGCGCACCGCACTGAGCTCCTGACTTTATTTTCAGTCTGAGAGCGGCTGTGGATGATGTCACAGGGAGCAGGGAGATGGGTAGCAGGGGATGGTATCTGCCAGGTGCCAAGTAATGGCATAAATAGTCTTGGAGGTCTTCAGCGGAAAGGGCTGTTCTCTCCCTCTCTCTGCAGTCCTGCCAGGTAAATCCCTGTTGCTGTTGCTCCCTGCTGTGCAGTGTGTTCCTTGATGTTGGACAGTCTGACTGTTTTTGTCTCAGACTCTGACTATGTCTGCTGTCTGCCTCTAGAAGTGTTGCCTGGGCTCACCTGCTGCTGCTACTGAAGTAAGTGGATGAAGGCAGATGAGTCTTAAAGAGACTGTTTTTTGGTGAGAGGTAATATGATTTTTTCTATAGAGTTTTTGCAACTGTTAGTGACACAGAAGATTAGCAAAGGTAGGAGGGGTCAACGTGGGACATGTTTTTAAAAGAGTGCTCAAGAACTGCAAATTATGATGTTTTGCATTATTTTAGAAACAGAACCCTGAACGCAAATGCTCCAAAAAACAGAAGACCCTCCAACGATCATCTTCGCCTGCCCAGGACAATCCTCATCCCACGGAGTCCTCCACAGGGTGGCTTTCATGCTCCCCAAGCACACCATGTGGCACTGGCTCAAATGCGTTTATGTCAGCATGATAGGAAACGGGGTGCATTTTGGGCCTGCATGCAGAGAAATTATATTGCACAGATTGCCTCACAAGGATGTGGATGTGCAAAATTTCAAGCCCTATTGAAGAGTCTATAGCAGAAAGTATGCTGCAAATATCCACGCCACAGGCAACACAAAAAAAGAGCTTAAGAGTTGAAGGATGGATGAAGAAAGGTCATGTGCACATACTTTTGATTTCAATCTCATTGGCTATTTCAGTACTGGGGTGCAGATGCCCTACCACCGCAAAAAGCATGCAGATATTTCCAAGGGCCTTCTTTTCCCATAATGACAGAGCGTAAAGCGCTCATTGATGAAGGATGGCAGAGACCTCATCAGAAGAACAATTTACAGTAACAGGTTCTCTAAGCTTTATCCAAATAAGATGGCTGGTGCATGTTTATGCACTGTACTTCCAGGGGTGGATGCTGCCCTCTAGCGTCTGGCGCATTAACTGTCTTTGCCTTTTTATAACTCAGTTGCCTTTACAGAATACTTTAATAATCCCAAAGATAAACTGGGAAATACAGGTCCCTCTCAAAAAATTAGCATATTGTGATAAAGTTCATTATTTTCTGTAATGTACTGATAAACATTAGACTTTCATATATTTTAGATTCATTACACACAACTGAAGTAGTGCAAGCCTTTTATTGTTTTAATATTGATGATTTTGGCATACAGCTCATGAAAAACCAAAATTCCTATCTCAAAAAATTAGCATATTTCATCCGACCAATAAAAAAAAGTGTTTTTAATACAAAAAAGGTCAACCTTCAAAAAATTATGTTCAGTTATGCACTCAATACTTGGTTGGGAATCCTTTTGCAGAAATGACTGCTTCAATGCGGCGTTGCATGGAGGCAATCAGCCTGTGGCACTGCTGAGGAGTTATGGAGGCCCAGGATGCTTCGATAGCGGCCTTGAGCTCATACAGAGTGTTGGGTCTTGCGTCTCTCAACTTTCTCTTCACAACATCCCACAGATTCTCTATGGGGTTCAGGTCAGGAGAGTTGGCAGGCCAATTGAGCACAGTAATACCATGGTCAGTAAACCATTTACCAGTGGATTTGGCACTGTGAGCAGGTGCCAGATCGTGCTGAAAAATTAAATCTTCATCTCCATAAAGCTTTTCAGCAGATGGAAGCATGAAGTGCTCCAAAATCTCCTGATAGCTAGCTGCATTGACCCTGCCCTTGATAAAACACAGTGGACCAACACCAGCAGCTGACATTGCACCCCAGACCATCACTGACTGTGGGTACTTGACACTGGACTTCAGGCATTTTGGCATTTCCCTCTCCCCAGTCTTCCTCCAGACTCTGGGACCTTGATTTCCGAATGACATGCAAAATTTGCTTTCATCCGAAAAAAGTACTTTGGACCACTGAGCAACAGTCCAGTGCTGCGTCTCTGTAGCCCAGGTCAGGCGCTTCTGCCGCTGTTTCTGTTTCAAAAGTGGCTTGACCTGGGGAATGCGGCACCTGTAGCCCATTTCCTGCACACGCCTGTACACGGTGGCTCTAGATGTTTCTACTCCAGAGTCAGTCCACTGCTTCCGCAGGTCCCCCAAGGTCTGGAATCGGTCCTTCTCCACAATCTTCCTCAGGGTCCGGTCACCTCTTCTCGTTGTGCAGCGTTTTCTGCCACCCTTTTTCCTTCCCACAGACTTCCCACTGAGGTGCCTTGATACAGCACTCTGGGAACAGCCTATTCCTTCAAAAATTTCTTTCTGTGTCTTACCCTCTTGCTTGAGGGTGTCAATGATGGCCTTCTGGACAGCAGTCAGGTCGGCAGTCTTACCCATGATTGCGGTTTTGAGTAATGAACCAGGCTGGGAGTTTTGAAAAGCCTCAGGAATCTTTTGCAGGTGTTTAGAGTTAATTAGTTGATTCAGATGATTAGGTTAATAGTTCGTTTAGAGAACCTTTTCATGATATGCTAATTTTTTGAGATAGGAATTTTGGGTTTTCATGAGCTGTATGCCAAAATCATCAATATTAAAACAATAAAAGGCTTGCACTACTTCAGTTGTGTGTAATGAATCTAAAATATATGAAAGTCTAATGTTTATCAGTACATTATAGAAAATAATGAACTTTATCACAATATGCTAGTTTTTTGAGAGGGACCTGTAGTTGAAGATCCTATGGATGGGAAAGTGAACTAACTTGTTCACACCACATGCAGTCCAGTACATTTTTATTCTGCATCAAGAACGCATGGACAGTGTTTAATTTTGATTCCAATGACCTAGTTCACACCAGTGCAGCGCGTTCTAATGCAGTCAAAGTAGAATATGTTACATTGTTTCTGTATGGAACACATTCGGAACGCAGTAATGGTGGTGATCTGGCCATCAGGCTTGCAGAAAATCTATACAGTGACAGGTTTTGCCTGTTAACCAGCAACAGTGTTAACTTAAATATATAAACTGTTGATAAAATGGCAATTAATTTCAAGAAACTGCATGATTTGGCACAGTTTCTAGAGGTGTTGAAACTGGCAGCTGACTTTTTTGCATTCCACCTGGTGGAACGCACGCCGTGACGTCTCAAGGGGGCCGAGTGTAACGCAAACCAGAAGGTACACGCCAATAGTTGCAGGTATTGCGTCCCGATCCAGCCCTCCTGCTAATCTGTTACATATGTTTATGGATTTTATGCCACAAATTTAATATTATACCCTGAATGGGAAATAAAAATTATTTTTCTTCCACTGAAAATACTACACCATCTGGAGTACGTTTTTTTCTTCCTTTACATGACCTGTGTTGGTGAGGGAAGCCTGCAGATACAGGCTAAAAGGTACCGGATCGGATCCACTATACTCCTAACCCAGTGGAGGATACCACATAAGCGCGTATGGTCATTCTGCTATAAGGCAGTCAGGACCCACCGTATCTGGTGAGCGATTTAACCCTCTATTCACATGTGGAGCACGTCCCACAGATGGGAATCAGCTCAATTGCAAGCTGAAGGGGAAGAGCACCCTAATTTCAGCACCTGCACTGTATTTAATAGACTGTTTTACAATCCCTTTTGGACATTTCTATTATTGATTACCAATCCTTTTGGACTTTTTTATTATTGATTTATAAGATTATCCGCTTATTCACGTTATATGCACCAAGCACTTTGCCATCACCTAATTGCACTATTGCATTTGTTAATCATTTTTGAATATTTACTCAATAACATTTAGCATCCAGTATTTAATAATTTAATTGTCCATTTAGCACAATATTGATTGTATTTATTGTTCATTTATCAATTTTGATTTACATGTGCACAGATAGCACTATTTACTTATTTTTGGATCATAAACACTAAGGCAAGCGCTGAGGTTGGCTTATTTAGAGGCCATTTCATTCACATATTATCTCACCCTTCAGTTGCTGCATATTTACCTAACTTAGATCTTAGCATTTACAATCATCTAGGCTTCACATCCTTTGGCGCGAGGGTTATACACCACAAGGTATATTCTCACATCTATCAGACAGGTTCAGCATCTACTTCCTAGGCTGACATTCAGACTCTGACTTCTGAGATGCTACAATCATGTAAATCACGGTGTTCACAAATGTCTGACACAGATCTCCCCCTTGAGGGAAGGAGGAGACAGGAAAAATGTATCCTTCTGCCTGTAGCCGACTACGGTCTGGTTCACGCCTATGCAGGTTGCAGTTGATGCATATTCCAGGTGCATTTTGTGTTTTTTCATACATATTTTTGATCCATTGAAGTCTATGGAACCAAAAACACAGCCTGCTGTTCCCTGGTCCTTTCCATAAAATGGTTGTGTAAGCTTGAAGTATCTCTCTTCCCTCCGGCCTATGTTATACTCGAGCGCAGGAGAATTGTTTTCTAACCCTTTCCATAAAATGCACAGATGTGAACGTGACCCATAGGAAACCATAATAAATGGACTGTAGTGGGTTTCTGCAAAACTGAAAACGCACAAAAAAATGCATAGGTGTGAACCAGGCCTAATGTCACAATCTTAGCCTATACAAAGTTAAATGGCTTGAGCCCAATGAGTGCTTTATTCATAAAATGTGTAGATTGTTTTTAAAAAAGTACTGTTACTGTACACTGTGACACATTAGGAATTTGGTCATGGGTACTTGTCAAGGTACTAAAAGGTCTATTTTAGGATTGGATTGTTGTAGTGAGTGTTTGACATAAATAATATACAGAGCAGGGACCTATTGCTAAAATTGCTTATTGGGGTCTATGACCGTTTAAATATTTTTTTCTTTTTCTTTAACTCCCTGTAGACCTCTTTTCATTCACATAAAATAAAACATAATCCATCCAGTTTTAACTCAGAATTCTCTTTATTTTATTGCAAGACATGGCATCATGATATTGTAAACTTTGTTTAGACAGCCCTAAACACCGATGTTAGAGTTGAATACACTTTGCAAAATGTGAACTTTAAAATTTCATTGCCAACTTTTCATTGCTCACTTTGTTTTTTCTAAATTAACCGCAAAATGCAACAAAAAAAGTTAGATCTCATTAGTAAAAGGCACATTAGTCACAAGTATATTTCATATACACTTTTAGGGCTTGTTTACACCTGCGTTGGTCTCTGAAAAGCATTCTGCATACTGCTAAAGATACACTGGCATGGATAAAGGTAGACATTTAAATGTCTTGTAATGGCCTAGTCAAAGCTCAGTCATCAATCCAACTGAGAATCTCTGGCATGACTTGAAAACTGCTGTACACCAACTTGCCCATCCAACTTGAAGTAACTGGAGCAAATTTGCCTTAAAGAATGGGCAAAATCGCAGTGGCTAGAAACACTAAGCTAAAAGAGACATATCCCACAAGACTTGCAGCTGTAACTGCAGCAAACGGTGGGTCTCCCATACAAAAGTATTTACTTTTTTGGGGTTAGGGGTTCACACACTCAAGATATTTGGGTTTTTGTCTTAATCATTGTTTGTGTCACAATAAAAATATTTTGCACTTTCAAAGTCATTGTTGATACATCACATGGTACAAAGCCCCCTAAAAAATCCATTTAGATCCAAGATATAATGAAACAAAACTGGAAAAAAACGTAAATACTGGGGGTGAATACTTTCGCAAGGCACTCTACATTGTAAACCTGTCACAGAGATTTTGCTGAACGGAGAGGTAGCCTGATTTGCATCTATTTATTTATTTTTTCTACCAATTTTTCTACCAGTGTATTGTGTACAAAAGCACAAAGCAAGGTACCTATTATGCAAAAGGAAGTAAAAGTAACTGTACTAGACAACTATGAACACCCACACAAAGCCACCATTTTACATTAGATGGTATTTACAAAGTAAATAACTACAAACCTCAAAACTATGACCTCAGTTTTGGGTGAGAGGTGACAGAAGAAACCTGTGTGCCAAATACTTTCCTTTTGCTCATTGTTGCAAGCATTGTACAATTCCGGCAATATTCCTAAACTGATCATGCTAGAAAATGTACTAAACTATAATTTATCCAGCATACTAGTTTATAAAATTATTTCTTTCACATTTTAAATACTTCTTTAAAATATGCAAACATTATGATATTATCAGCCTTATTGCATGATGGTATCAAATGTTATATTTGTGCAACATCTACTTTGTTGCATGATAGAACCCTACTTGTTCCAGTTCTAATAGACTGTGCACAATTGTAAGCTGCATTAAGAATATCTCTCTTTGAAGAATGCAAATACATTAAAGAATATATAATATACACAGGGCATTAGAAAATGGATGGTAGAATGCTATTCAACAGTACAAAGAATTTATTTATTGGAAAAATTGTTCAGTGACATTCACAGGATACAGTCAAATCTGTAAAACCAAAGAGGGCTTCTGGATTCAGTAACAATAGGCAGCTATGCGTGTTTAGATTCAGCACTCCCCCACAATATTCCTCTTCTCCATGATCCAGCTGCTTTGCCTCAATGTACTGGATGTTAATTGCGCCAGTGCACAGGGGTTTAATTCATGACAAAATTCAAAGTTCAATGGTAAGAGTAAATCATAGCAGTTATTCTTAAATCAGCTTTTACCAGTCTGGGTAATCAGATGGATGAAAGATTACCTTCAATTGGATGCGGACCTTGGCACCCCAGATGTTTTGGAACTACATTTCCCATGAAGCTCAACTATACATTACAGAGTGCATGAGCATCATGGGAAATGTAGTTCCAAAACAACTGGGGTGCCAAGATTCGCCATGACTGCTATAGACCATTGCTTTTTTAAAGTTGGACCCTTGGCAATAACTTTAATAAATGTGTAGAACCGAGCTTTTATATCTTTAAAGACTTTTTGTGTGTTAGAATACACAGTCCTACTGGCATTTGGAAACCCAGCATTCATTGCTCCAGAAAAAATATTCTGTTCATAAGACTGGTGGTCACTATGCATGCCCCCCCCCCCCCCCCAGGCCACAGGTCTTGTACACTGTAGTCCTTTGTAAAATGAGTAGTGAGATAATTTGTCACCATTAACTGTAATGGGCAGACCCAAGAGTCTCTGACCCCTGGTCTGAGCCACTCACTGTCTGATCTGGGTAAAACTATAGAGGTTATTTTTTTTATTTAACCAAAATCTGACAGATCCACACGGAGCAATTACAGCTACAAATGCTGTAGTATTTATTGTACACAAGTAAAAAAGTACAGCACCCACATTATTTGTCCTGGTAAAAGCACTCGCTTTATTTCAATCGGAGTTCTTTTAAATTCACTGCAACAAGAATACAGAAAGCACCTCACAGGGTGACTGGGAATGTACCTTTTAATGGATGTGCTCTGAAACTTCCTCTCTTAAAGCCAATCACATTCAAACTTCTTAAGCTTGCTGTAAAGTAGTAGAATTTTGTTAGAATTTTTTTTTAAAAAAGGTTTGTTTGGAGTGCTGTGCTTGCTGTACACTAGAGGAATTTTGTTCGAAATTTGTTTAAAAAGGTTTGATTTACAAATTCTTAGTGGGGTGCTGTGCTTGCCGTACACTAGAGGAATTTTGTTCGAAATTTGTTTAAAAAGGTTTGATTTACAAATTCTTAGTGGGGTGCTGTGCTTGCCGTACACTAGAGGAATTTTGTTCGAAATTTGTTTAAAAAAGGTTTGATTTACAAATTGTTAGTGGGGTCAAATTCACATTCATTTTCTATCCAAATGATGGGGGAATTCTAGGGACCAGGATGGAAAATGTTTCTTGAATGAACAAATTTCTAACTATGAATGTTGTTATCATTTGGGAAGTTACATTCATTCCAAAATCAAAACCAAACAAAATTTTAAAGTACTTTTGAATATCATTCGTCAAGTCATAGAATGTGCTGAGAATTTTTTTTATAACACTGTTTGTACAAATATTCGTAGGAATGTTCATCTAAAAATCTGAGTAATGTATGGCCAGCTTTACCCATGCCAGCACAGAGCACTGAATTGTGAGAGGAGGAAGCACTGAGTGACCTGGTATTTTAATGGCAAATCCTTTAAAAAAACATTCACAAATAACATTCCGAAAAACAGGATTTTGAAGCGATAAAAGGATGTGAGACTTCAATTGGGCATTATGTTAGTTGCCTCAAAATTGACTGGAGGTTATCTTAAAGGACAGCTCCATCCAACACAAATATTATATCATGAGCAAACTGAATCACAAGCTGGCTTAATGTATCAATTGTCCCTATTGTTAGGGGTCAGATATATGGTGGAGATGAACTCTTGTCATCATCAATTAAACTAGGCTCATGACCATCACTCTAATCAAGCAGAAGAAAGTGATCCAACACTTTCACGTTATTGCTCTTTGAACTTAAACATAAAACTGTATCAGATATAAAAATTGTCATGGATATCATTTTGCAGTCTTCTGGTAGTCATGTGAGTGCAGGCCCGGACTGGGACAAAAAATAGGCCCGGGCATTTTGGACTGAGCAGCCCAGGAGGGGGGGGGGGGGGGGGCGTGACGTTCACTGGGTCCAATTTAGATCAGAGCTGCCATATGATGCTGTTTTTTTTGTCTTACTTTAAATCCTGTTTTGATGGCTGAGTCCTAAAAATATTATGAAGCAGCAGAAGATGAGGGTTACTCTAATCAAGGGGTAGACCACCTTTTTGGGCACAGTGTGCCGAAAAATGTTTTCAAAGAAATTGAGAGTGCGAGATACATAAAAAACAACTGTCAACTTCATATAAAGTAACTGCTGTAAACCACTTGAATAATAGTAAGAAATCAAGTGAGCTTTGCACCTACACAAATCAGATCAGCCCCAATTCCTGCACCATCACACCTCAGATCACCCCAATTCCTGCACCTTCACTCCTCAGACCACCCCAATTCCTGCACTATCACACCTCAGATCACCCCAATTCCTGCACCTTCCCACCTCAGATCACCCCAATTCCTGCACCATCACAACTCAGATCACCCCAATTCCTGCACCTTCCCACCTCAGATCACCCCAATTCCTGCACTATCACACCTCAGATCACCCCAATTCCTGCACCTTCACTCCTCAGACCACCCCAATTCCTGCACCTTCACTCCTCAGACCACCCCAATTCCTGCACTATCACACCTCAGATCACCCCAATTCCTGCACCTTCACTCCTCAGACCACCCCAATTCCTGCACTATCACACCTCAGATCACCCCAATTCCTGCACCTTCACTCCTCAGACCACCCCAATTCCTGCACTATCACACCTCAGATCACCCCAATTCCTGCACCTTCACTCCTCAGACCACCCCAATTTCTGCACTATCACACCTCAGATCACCCCAATTCCTGCACCTTCCCACCTCAGATCACCCCAATTCCTGCACTATCACACCTCAGATCACCCCAATTCCTGCACCTTCCCACCTCAGATCATCCCAATTCCTGCACTATCACACCTCAGATCACCCCAATTCCTGCACCTTCCCACCTCAGATCACCCCAATTCCTGCACCTTCCCACCTCAGATCACCCCAATTCCTGCACCTTCACTCCTCAGACCACCCCAATTCCTGCACCTTCACTCCTCAGACCACCCCAATTCCTGCACCTTCACTCCTCAGACCACCCCAATTCCTGCACCTTCACTCCTCAGACCACCCCAATTCCTGCACTTTCTCACCTCAAATCACCCCAATTCCTGCACCTTCCCACCTCAGATCACCCCAATTCCTGCACTATCACACCTCAGATCACCCCAATTCCTGCACTATCACACCTCAGATCACCCCAATTCCTGCACTTTCTCACCTCAGATCACCCCAATTCCTGCACTATCACACCTCAGATCACCCCAATTCCTGCACCATCACTCCTCAGACCACCCCAATTCCTGCACTTTCTCACCTTAGATCACCCCAATTCCTGCACTGTCACACCTCCGATCAGTCACTGCTAGAAAACATGTGCCATGACAGTTTGCTTGTTACATGTGATGTGCCAGCCAGGTGCAGATTTTCAAGTTGAAAATGTGCACCTGGCTGTCACATCACATGTAACAAACAAACTGGCATGCCGCATGGCACATGTTTTCTAGCAGTGACAGTGTGTGTGTAGCTGTTTTCAAAACAGCTACACGCGGTCACTGCCAGCAAACATGTGCCATGTAAGGAAAGGGCACAAAAACAAACAACACTGCTGGGATTTGTGGTTCTGGCCTCCGGCAGAGCATTGTTCACTTCAAGCAGCAGGCAGGCAGGCCGCAGGCGTAAAAAACAGAAAACAGCTACACTCTGTCACTGCTAGAAAACATGTGCCATGCCAGTTTGCTTGTTACATGTGATGTGACAGCCAGGTGCACATTTTCAACTTGAAAATGTGCACCTGGCTGTCACATCACATGTAACAAGCAAACTGGCATGGCACATGTTTTCTAGCACTAGTGACAGAGTGTAGCTGTTTTCTGTTTTTTACGCCTGCCTGCTGCTAAGCCAGAAGTGAACAATGCTCTGCCGGAGGCCAGAACCACAAATCCCAGCAGTGTTGTGTTTGTTTTTGTGCCCTTTCCTTACATGACACATGTTCTAGCAGTGAGTGTGTAGCTGTTTTGAAAACAGCTACACACACACTGTCACTGCTGCTAGAAAACATGTGCCATGCCAGTTTGCTTGTTACATGTGATGTGACAGCCAGGTGCACATTTTCAAGTTGGAAATGTGCACCTGGCTGTCACATCACATGTATCAAGCAAACTGGCATGGCACATGGCACATGTTTTCTAGCAGGGACAGTGTGTAGCGGTTTTCTGTTTTTTACGCCTGCTGCCTGCCTGCTGCTAAGCCAGAAGTGAACAAATCCCAGCAGTGTTGTGTTTGTTTTTGTGCCCTTTCCTTACATGGCACATGTTTTCTAGCAGCAGTGACAGTGTGTGTGTAGCTGTTTTCAACTGCTAGAACGTGTGCCATGTAAGGAAAGGGCACAAAAACAAACACAACACTGCTGGGATTTGTGGTTCTGGCCTCCGGCAGAGCATTGTTCACTTCTGGCTTAGCAGCAGACAGGCCGCAGGCGTAAAAAACAGATAACAGTCAGCTACACTACACACTGTCACTGCTAGAAAACATGTGCCATCATGCCAGTTTGCTTGTTACATGTGATGTGACAGCCAGGTGCACATTTTCATGTTGAAAATGTGCACCTGGCTGTCACATCACATGTTTTCTAGCAGTGACAGCTCCAGACCAGTCTGACCAGAACACTGCTCTGCCAGTGGAGGCCAGCCCAGAACCACAAATCCCAGCTGTTGTGTCTGTTTTTGTGCTGCCTGCAGCCTGCGGCTGCCCTTTCCTTACCTTGTTGCAGCAGCCAGGCCTTGGCTCGTCGTCCTGGTGTTCAACTTCTGTTCTCTGTCTCTCACTCTGGCTCAGCTGTCTGCGGTGCGGTGCGGCGCCTTCATTCCCGCCGCTTCTTCCTGAATCAAGCAGGGGGTGACGGTCCCCGGCCTCTAGCTCCACCCCTTCGCCTTCAGTCACCTGATGCCGGTCCACCCCTCCTGAGTGCCTACGCTGGATGCCGCTGCAATCCGACATGACACCGGCCGGCGGCCGCAGTGAGCGGCGCTGGGCTCAGCTCAGCATCAGCCGGCTGCCAGCTGAGCTCAGGCAGTGTAGTACTCGGAGTGAGTGGCGGCCACTGGCGGGGAGTCGGGGACAGCGGCGGGCGGCCCTCAGTCTCTGCAGAATCGGCCGCGGAGGGGCCAGCAGCGGCCGGCAAGCGCCGGCATCGGGACACAGACAGTGACACTGTCTGACTGACTGAGAACGGAGGCCTCGGCCCACCGGGCATATGCCCGGTCTGCCCTATGGTCAGTCCGGCCCTGTGTGAGTGGTTAGCGGAAACAGAGAAATGTTCAACTTTAGTCATGTTATATAAAACTCACACTTTGTTGGGTTTTTTTTTTTTACTTCTACATGTCTATGGGCTATCTACAGAAAAACTGGGCTAATACAAAAAGGCAAAGCAAAGTGTCGCTTTAACAACTGATAAAAATCATCTTAGCACTAAATGTAAAACCAATAAAAATCAAAAAGAAAAACCCATCAATGATCTGGCTATGAGCAACGGAATTCAGACTGGTTGTTGTTAGTTTCTACTCTCTCCACATTGTCCTTGTACTCTGCGTTGCTACACTGAATAAGCAGGCAAATGCCAGCTGATGTAGGCTAAGGCAATCCAGAAGCAAGCCCTGCCCTCTGCAATTATGGCTGTGACTTTCTTTTTACGGCCAATGGGAAAAAGAGCTAGCTAAAGAAAAAGTGATTTTGGCACATCCAATTTCTTGTTCATTATGGCTCACGACAACAGTGACACGATAATTGCCGCTGGTAAACGTAGCTGGCAGAGGTATATTTGGGACATAGAAGCTGGTAACAGGAAGATAATAGGAACCCTGGAAAAAAGCACACAAACACATCATTGGGTTAGTCAATGAAAATTGGGCACAGTTATATTACTAATAAATTGGGTCCTATTTTCCATGGGACACAACAGTTTGAAACCTTGTGGCTGCAGATTCCAAGGACTGGTTATACTTTTCAGTCTCTTTTGCGTGCATTCTTTTAAAGTGACCCTGCCACCACAGGGTAACTTTTATCGAATAACATACCTAACAAAAGAAGCATGAATATACTCACCTTTAGGCTCAGTTCACACTGCCACAACCTGAAAGTAGTTAAACTTTACCAGGTGATTTTCTAGAGACTCGAGTACAACTTGATGTGACTTTCAGGGAATGCCTGGGTAATCTTATTGTAATGCAAGGTATATATAACATCAATATAGATGAGGATCTGACTTAGAGGCGACTTCCATTAGAGGCGACTTCTATTAAAGTCTATAGGCACAAGTCGGATAGAAGACGCCTTGAAGTAGTACAGGAACCTTTTCGAAAGTCGGAGCGAATGTAGTAGTGCTAATTAAAACAGCTCTCATTGACTAACTTGGAATTTCACGTTGCGTGACTTGGGGTCTCACAAGTCAGATCCCAAGTCCAAGTCGTGGCAGTGCGAATCAAGCCTGACCGCAGCCTGTGCACTGAAAATCTGCCACATCTCTGCTTCCCAGTCACTACAAGTATTTAACCATCGTATGAGTCAAATACTTTCTTCTCCATCTGGCTCATACCTCCTGTAGAGGCGAGTGTAAATAACAGTGGCTAAAATACTTGCAGTGTGACTGGGAAGTGGAGAAGTGCAGTTGGCCATGCAGGCATGGTTGGCTCGCTCCCTGAGATTTATTTTGGCCACCAACAATCTCACATGATAAATATCATTAACTTATGGAGAGAGGCAACAATAACACATGTCCAGTTCTCTCCTCAACAAGTCAGAGCAGGGTAACTGCACCGTTGGTATGCAAATGACCTCAACATCCATGCAACAGCTGAGGACACTTTTACTGCAATCAATACATGCTCATTCATATGCTCCTCCACCTTACCCAATGAGCACATTCACTAACTGGAGCTCCTAAGCCATATAGACGGTGGTCACATTACACCATGAGGTTTCCATACATACTCGAACGTACTTTATCATGCTTCATAAAGTCATCAGACAAAACACGCCTATCAATTCCTATTCCTTTGGTGCTTTTGAAATCAGTTTTATATTGTTTATTTTTTTTTTACGTGTGTGGCATTCTAATAAAATATTTTACATGTCAAAGCTCCTATACTCTCTTCTCACTCATCTGGTATGCATTGGGAATAGAATGAGGTTTGGAAACACCTGGGATTAAATTATCACAACAGGATGAGACTGTAAGCAACTCATGTGAACCAGAGTATGCAAGGCATATAGGTGGAACCACCCCAACACAATATGACCATCACCCGCATTGAGTGGATATGCTTGTTGAGAATGGTGAAGGAGCATAAGTGAGCAGGAATGCACACAGTGATGCATTCATTCCAAATGGCACCCCCAACGCATCTGTAACTTTTTTGGTAGGGTGCCAAAAGTCAATACACTTTTTTAAATGCATTAGCAGCCCATTCAAACAAATGCCCAACTCAAGTGTGTTATTGCACCGTAAAGGTGTAAAATGTGTCCTTTAGACTCCCCTCTTTGCCTCCCCCCATGAAAAAAAAAAAAAAAAGTGTTACACACATAAGGAGAAAAAGCAAAAACATACTTCTCCTACATCCTGATTTACACCCTTGGCAACTGGGTGAACATCACAGGCCTTCCAATGGGATCCTGGGAAAGCTGGAGATTCATAATTCCATGAGAAGATGCTCTTTTATCAGATTTGGGAATAATAGCTTACCCAGAATCTTACGGGAAGCCATATGATGTCACTGTCCTCTAGGTGCCACTATGGATGGAAGGCAAGTATGTTTTTGCTTTTTCTTCTAATGTGTGATCTTTTCTTTTTTTTTTTTACACAGAACACAACTTTTTCACATAGAGCAGGGTTAAAGGTAAGCAGACCTTGTTTTGTTGCGTGGAGTAATTATTTGAGCTGGGGACACTTACGGGTGGGAAGGGGCAGTGGCAGGGTATTCCATAGGTATGAAGAGGCTCTGGACAGGGCTGCCCTGGTTGAATTAGCTGATCCAAAATATCACAAAAGTCATCGTAAGTGCAGCTGCCAACTTCATCCAAGCAGGGAATCTTTATCCATTCATGCATAAACTCCTTCTCTGCAGTGACTTTCAACTGGCAAAAAATGAAAAAAAAAAAAAAAAAAAACAGATGTCAGAAATAAAGAATATAACCAAAGTAAGAGAATGAAACACAGCACTGACATGGGGTACAGATTCTTACACCCTGTGTGAACGAGGCCTTAAAGTGCATAAAAATGCAGGTCTCTACATAAAGAGGTCAATGTATAAATAATGTTTTTCAGCATTCACACTGGCACAACGAATTACTGTATTGTTTGTAATATGATTATCCCCTATGATCGGCAAACTCCATCTAGTGGCCATAATGCAGTATTTTGCTGAAATACCTGAAAATAAGAAAATAAAAAAATAAAATACTGCATTTTGGCTACTAGATGGAGACAATGATCATAAGGGATTATCCTATTAACAATACAGTGATCATTTCCGGTGCGAATGCTGAAGACCCCTGCAGAGTGAATTTTTTTAAACACAGATCCCATAGAGCAGTGGTCCTCAACCCTGGCCTACAGGGCCCACTAACAGGCCAGATTTGCAAGATAACTGAAATACATACCAGGTGATATCATTTGCTGCTCAGTGATTGCAGTACTCTAGTCTGCATCTCCCCAAGGTAATACTTAAAATCTGGCCTGTTAGTGGGCCCTGAGGACCGGAGTTGAGGACCACTGCCATAGAGTGTACAAACTTACTAACTGATGCGGCTTGTGTTTGTGCTGCACTATACTGTAGTCAGGGGTCTCCAAACTTTCTAAACAAAGGGCCAGTTTACGGTCCTTCAGAATTTAGGAGGGCCAAATAGTGCCCAGTAGGTATAAAAAAAATGCCCCACCTTTGGTATTAGGAGGAGAAATAGTTGGAGTCAGTAGAAGGAATAGTGCATCATCGTTGGTGCCAGCAGAAGGAATTATGCCCCGTCACTGGTGTCAGCAGAAGGAATTATGCCCTGTCACTGGTGTCAGCAGAAGGAATTATGCCCCATTGTTGGTGTCAGTGGCAGAAAAAATGCCTCAATGGCCACAAAGTTAAGCAAAGGGCCACATCTGGCCCCCAGGCCACAGTTTGGAGACCACTGCTATAGTACTTGCAGTACGAGCGACTTCTTGTCTGCTGCCAGAACAAAATTGTGTGTCAGTCATGAATTCTTCTCAGCTATTCAGGACAAGCCTTGTATTTTCACCAGTAAATACAAAGCTTCCTCCGACTGGATGTAGAGGCAGGCGGATGATGTCACAATCTCCACTGCAGACAATCTGAGGAAGCTTTGTATTTATTGTATTTAAAGTGACATGAAAACATGGAATTCAGCTTTGCAGGACCTCAATTGCAGTCCCCCTGAATCTTGCGCCATCTTTAATTGTACTTCCTTAGTTTCCATGTATCGATGTGGATCAAAAAGAGCAAAAATGGCAATAGTGTAAAAGCATTTACTATTTTAAACTAATTGTGGCCAAAAAAAAACAAAAAAAAAAAAAACACCTGTGAGCCACAGACTGTGAGCCTGGAAGCCTGGACTAGGCCACACCAGCATGCCACTTCCTACTCACTAGATTGTATCAGTCTCATATACCATCTACAGAAAACCTGTACTGTCACCATAAATGGACTGGGTTATCTAATTTTGACTCCTAATGAAATGAAGGTTGGGCAAACTGGGCAATTTTTCATTAATCTATGACTGTAATGTTTTTATGTCTTCTAATACAAAAAAATAAGTTTTAATGATAGACATCCCCATTGTTCTAGATGTAGCAGTGAATTTTAGATGACAATAAAAGCTTCAATTTAAAAAATGGGTTGCATGCAGATTTTTCAAACTGGGTGTTACAGGCAACAAGGACCAACTCTTTTTTACAGTATTCTAGATAGATTATTGTCATATCACCCACGTAAGAAAGGTGTTTTTTTTTTAATTTGTGCTATACAAAAAAAAGTAAATGCTTATGTGATTTGTTTAGAAGAAGTACTTTGGTTTTTCTTCCACCTTTCCATGTTTTACAAATGGACACACTTCTGTATATATTGTTAATTCTTACAATAGAGAATAATTGCTTCCTCTTTTTTGTGACGGACAGTTCATTTTGCACACCAGTCAGCAGGTCCATACAGAAGTGAAAATGGAAAAAGGAACAAGTGTAATAATGACAGAGAACAATGTATGTCAATTTGTTCTAAAATGTGATATCTGAAAAACTGCCCAATGTATGATCTGCCAAAACATATCAGTTAAGGCCCCTTTCACACTTGTGTGACTTGTCCTGCGGCTTGGGACTGCAAAGTAGCATGACAAGTCGTACCCCATGATTTCCAATGAATTCTGTTCATAGCTGTGCCCCTGGACTAACAGGTCTTCTCTGAGAGGGAAACCCCAAGGTACATTGGCGAACAGCCGTACCAGATCAGCGTACCAAGACCGGCGAAGAATTCCTTCTGCCTCGATCCTTCGCAGAAGTCTTGGTAGAAGTTTGAGAGGAGGAAAAGAGTACATCAGACGCTACTGGTCCCAATGAGCCACCAGTGCGTCCGTGGCATTGGCTAGAGGATCCCAACACCTTGCCACAAATCTCTGCACCTTCCTGTTAAGATGAGAGGCCAACAGGTCCACCTCAAGAGTTAAAACGAGAAAAAAGGATGGCGCTCTGGCGTGCATAAAGTAAAATCACCCCAAACGAAGCTCACATGTGCAGTCTATAAAGATTTATTGAGTAAATCCAGGGTAAATTAAAACAAACGCGCATCGGCTCCGGTCCTAGGAAGCGGCCGCATACTGGACCGTGCGAGCCTTCACAATCGGGGACCATTTCCTCACGGGGATTAAAGGTACCAGGTTCCCATGACTTCCATCAGGGATCCCTTACATCACAGCTAGGAGATACAGAGGCTTCAAGGTCCGGTAGGAATTATGCCGTTTGTTTTAATTTACCCTGGATTTACTCAATAAATCTTTATAGACTGCACATGTGAGCTTCATTTGGGGTGATTTTACTTTATCTATGCACGCCAGAGCGCCATCCTTTTTTCTCGTTTTTACTCTCCCATACACCATCCAGTGGCAAGGATTAAGCGACCAGCGGTGCATCATATACATTTCCATTATAGTTTTGTACCCTCTGGGTAAGGACACTACAGGAACATTGTGCTTTGGATCAGCGCCTGAACTCTCTTTTTTGTGCCACCTCGAGAGTTCACTACCAGAGACACAGCTGATGAAACACCACCGGATGAAGTGACCATTCTCCTTGGTCCAAGGCCGGTCGACTGAGGTAATCTGTCTGCCAATTTTCCACCCTGGAATATGCACAGCAGAGAGCTGGAAAGAAACGTTCCACCCACCTTAGAATGCCAGCTACTTCCTAAACCGCTAGGACACTTTGTGCCCCCTTGGTGTTTGACATATGCCACGGCTGTGGCATTGTCCAATTGAATCAGTACCGGACACCCCTGAAGACGAATCGTCTAATGGGCCAGACAAAGTCTTATCACCCAAAGTTCCAGTACGTTGATTGGTAGCCTGGACTCCTCCAGAGCCCAAACCCCCTGAGTACAGTCCGTGCCCAAAACACCTCCCCACCGGACAGGCTGGCATCCGTGGTGACCATCGACCAGTACAGGGGAAGGAAGGATTTGCCCAGTCGAAGAGCCAGAGAGTGAAGCCACCAAATCAGGGACCCTCTCGTAACCTGGCTCAACAAGATCAGATTGTCTAGAGACTGTGGATTCTTGTCCCACTTGGCAAGAATCTTTCTCTGCAGAGGTCTCGTTTGGAACTGTACAAACAGAACCATCTCGAAGATAGACACCATCAGGTCTAGCACCCACATGCAAGTCCTGAGAGACGACCGACAGCTGGACAACAGAAGTCGAATGGCATTCTGCAGCTTCTAGAGCTTGTCCAGTGGGAGAAACACCCTGGCTAAGGCCGAGTCCAGAGTCAGACCCAGATAGTCCAACTTGATGGACGGAACCAGAGCAGACTTCTGGAAAATTAGAGTCCGCATAGTGATGTCCAGGTTGTCCTGTAGAGCAGTCGGGAGACCCTGCTCGTAGAAGAAGATCGTCCAAGTACCCCAGCACCGCAATCCCCTGCTGTTACAATGCTAACACCGGGGCCAAGACAGCAAAGTTATCAGAAGTCTGTATCCCCTGATCCAGGTCTGGGAGACGACTGAAGTCCACCTTTAGTTTTAACACAGAGAGTGTATAGTGGTGTCACCCTGCCTGCTGCGCGACACGGTCATAAACTGTACAATCTCTGTGTTTGTGGACTTCAGTTGTCTTCCAGACCCGGATCAGGGGATACAGACTTCTGATAACTTTGCTGGGATAGTACTCTGATACTGATTGGCATCTGGACCCACCAGGCAGGCATCCATGATCAGTTGTTATTTTTATTCAGCAAACAGTAATCTACACATGAATACAGTTGTTAAGAATATTTGCAGCTCCTAGATACATACCCCTGAGGAAAAAGCGTATCTTTGCTTCGAAATGCGTTGGGTATGCTATTACTGCAATTGTCGGACAACCATCTGTACTGTGTGTATCAGAATGTACACTGTTTGCTATTTTTATGAGCTTGTTGTTTATGTTGTGGTTTAACAATAACATTATTTGACTTTTATTACATTGTTTTTGTGGTGAGTGCCTGCAAAGTCCCAAACCCAGGGGAACAACGAAAGAGAGAGAGAAAAAAAAAAAGAGAGAGAAAAAAAAAAGAGAGAGAAAAAAAAAAGAGAGAGAAAAAAAAAAAAAGAGAGAAAGAGAAAAAGAGAGAGAAAAAGAGAGAGAAAGAGAGAGAGAAAGAGAGAGAGAAAGAGAGAGAGAAAGAGAGAGAGAAAGAGAGAGAGAAAGAGAGAGAGAAAGAGAGAAA
This sequence comes from Pelophylax lessonae, assembly GCF_965119305.1. Taxonomy (NCBI): domain Eukaryota; kingdom Metazoa; phylum Chordata; class Amphibia; order Anura; family Ranidae; genus Pelophylax; species Pelophylax lessonae. The sequence goes on along the minus strand of NC_138771.1, from coordinate 456,073,734 downwards.
GAGAGAAAGAGAGAAAGAGAGAAAGAGAGAAAGAAAGAAGAGAGAGAGAGAGAGAGAGAGAGAGAGAGAGAGAGAGAGAGAGAGAGAGAGAGAGACTAGGCCAGTGTTTCTCAACCTTTCTTCAGTCGGGGCGCCCTTGAAAAGTATTTTCAGTCTTGAGGCACCCCTGTCCAAGGCTTGGTTCATGTTACCGTGTGTCACGGAACACGTGCAAAATCCCACTCGTTCCTGACACACAGACAAATGCTCTGCTCATTTGGGGTGCCATTAATTCCTAATGGTACCACACACACATTAGAAAACATATAGTCCTTTTGGTGCGGCCAAATTTAAAAAAAAAAAAAAAAAAAGGCCAGGGACTTTTTTTCCCTGCATTTCTGTGGGTAGGGAAGACCATTGAAATGAATGGGTTGCCCATCACACAGCAAGCAGCCACACAGATGTGAATCAAGGGCTTGTTCACATGTGAGGTTGGAAGGTCGGTAAAACCACCTGGTTGAGCTGTTTTTACCACCCCCAACTTCTCCCCCTTTAGCTGCAAAGGAAGCAGCTGGGGGTGTACACATTCTGTGACTGCAGCTGGAGGTATACCCAGAGTGAATGGGGCTGCACTGCAACCACCCCGCAACTGTGTGCATTGCATGGTTGCGGTGTGGTAATGCTGCATTTAGGGGCTTAAAAGAGGTGGGGAGGAGGCAACATATTGCCTCTTTACCACCTGGTAAATGCTTCTGAAAAGCAATCTGAGCATGGATTGCTTTTCAGAGTAGCAGCAGTCCTTGTTGCTATCACAAACAAGCCCTCCAAAAGCAGTTCTGATGGTACAGGAATAGGGGGGGTCAGGATTAAAACATACAAACACACACAAACACATGTACAAACACACACACACACCCATATACAGACACGCATGTACACACACATGTACATATGTACATACATACATACACACACACACATGTACGTACACACATATTTATACACACACACATATAAAGCCTTTTGAAACATTCTAGCACAGTACCTTTTTCATTTAGCCGGGTACTGCACTGTAGGGGGAAGCAGAGAGCACAGCACACTTCCCCTTCCTTTACTTTCACTTTTGAGGCTGACCAAGCTCTCTATCAGTGCCGATGTACAATTCAGCAGGGGATCAGGAAATTGGGCTCATCTGACAGCCCTTCTCTCCCATGATCCCGCGGCACACCCGAGGACCTCTGGCGGCACACCAGTGTGCCGCAGCACACTGGTTAAGAAAGGCTGGTCTATGCTAATGGCCAGACAAGAAAGAGGAAGTGGGTTGTATAAGATATTTACTGGCAGAAAAAAAAAATGTTTTACTATCCAAAAGGTAAAACAACAAGGGCAGAAGATTTCATAGATGGAAAGATGAAAAAAATTACTGAAGATCCCCTTTAAACTTATCATCTCCCACTGAACTGACAGATAGAGTACATGTACAGAGCCACTGCAAGGCAGAAGAAGCATCAGTAAGGAGGCGCTCTTGAGTCCTGCCCAGCTTTTGTTGTCGCCAAAACTCAGAATGGCAATAACAGAGCCATAAATAAAGGTGATTATAAATAGAGTAATAAGGTGCACAGCCTTACAGCCCCCTTCCTCCTCCTCTTCCAGTGGTTGTATAGCTTATTTTGTGGGCAGAGTTCAGTGTGATTGTTTATAGAGAATCCGCATTTCCCCAGACTGATAGTGAACAAGGTGATAAGACAGGTATGCAAGCAGGAGGCAGCCAGGTAAGTGCAGCCTTATTCACCTCAGATGACTCGAATATACACTCACCAGCCACTTTATTAGGTATACCTTGCTATTACCAGGTTGGACCCACTTTTGCCTTCAGAACTGCCCTAATTCTTCGTGGCATAGATTAAACAAAGTGTTGGAAACATTCCTCAGAGATTTTGGTCCATATTGACATGATAGCATCACACAGTTGCTGCAGATTTGTCGGCTGCACATCCATGATGCAAATCTCCAGTTCCCCCACATCCCAAAGGTGCTCTGTTTGATTGAGATCTGGTTAGTGTGGAGGACATTGGAGTACAGTGAGATCATTGTCATGGTCAAGAAAACAGTGGTGAGATGATTTGAGCTTTGTGACATGGTGAATTATCCTGCAGGAAGGAGCTATCAGAAGATGGGTACACTGTAGTCATACAGGGATGGATGTGGTCAGCAACAATACTCAGGTAGGCTGTAGCATTTAAACAATGCTTAATTGGTACTAAGGGGCCCAAAGTGTGCCAAAAGAATATCCCCCACACCATTACACCACCAGCCTGAATCGTTGATAGAAGGCAGGATGGATCCATGCTTTCATGTGGTTTACACCAAATTCTGACCCTACCATCTGAATGTCGCAGCTGAAATTGAGACTTAAAGACCAGGCAACATTTTTCCAATCTTCTATTGTCCTATTTCGGTGAACCTGTGCAAATTGTAGCCTCTGTTCTTAGCTGACAGGAATGGCACCCTGGTGTGGTCTTCTGCTGCTGTAACCCACCTGCTTCAAGGTTTGATGTGTTGTGCATTCAGAGATGGTATTCTGCATAACTTGGTTTTAACGAGTAGTTATTTGAGTTACTGTTGCCTTTCTATCATCTGGAGCCAGTCTGTCCATTTTCCTCTGACATCAACAAGGCATTTTCCATCTCACAACTGCCGCTTACTGGATATTTTCTTTTTCGGACCATTCCCTGTAAACCCTAGAGATGATTGTGTGTGAAACTCCCAGTAGGTCAGCGCTTTTTAAAATACTAAGACCAGCCCATCTGGCACAAACAACCATGCCACGTTCAGTCACTTAAATCCCCTTTCTTCCCCATTCTGATGCTCGGTTTGAACTTCAGCAAATCGTCTTCACCACATCTAGATGCCTAAATGCAATGAATTGCTGCTTTGCGATTGGCTAATTAGCAATTTTTGTTACCGAAAAGTGGCTGGTGCGTATACATCGTACAAGCAATGCGGCAAATTATGGTGTGGAGAGGCCAGCAAACTTACATGTGTAAATAAGTGAACCCTCCGAAATCAACTATGATAAAAGAAGGGAAGTTCCATCCCTGGCTTAAAGCGGAGTTCCACCCATTTTTAATAGGTTGGAATACATAGATCTTTGTAATCCCCTTTAAAATGGCTTTTACCAATGGAAACTTTTTTTTTTTTTTTTTTGCTAGTAAATACCTTAATTTTGGCTTTATTCCTCCTCTCCTCACTTCCTGGTCCGATCGGCGATGACGTCATTCGGCGATCCGCAGTGTCTGCTGGGATGTATTCTACTTGCAGTAGCTGTATCTGTACTGAGCCGTGCCTGCCCCGCCTCCGCCCCGCCTCCTCTCATTGAATTGCATTGTATGAATGTATTAAGGCCGTTCTCTGCCCAGCCTCCGCCCCGCCTCCTCTCATTGAATTGCATTGTATGAATGTATTAAGGCTGTTCTCTGCCCAGCCTCCGCCCCGCCTCCTCTCAATACAACTCAATGAGAGGAGGCGGGGCGGAGGCTGGGCAAAGAACAGCCTTAATACATTCATACAATGCAATTCAATGAGAGGAGGTGGGGCGGAGGCTGGGCAGAGAACAGCCTTAATACATTCATACAATGCAATTCAATGAGAGGAGGCGGGGCGGAGGCTGGGCAGAGAACAGCCTTAATACATTCATACAATGCAATTCAATGAGAGGAGGCGGGGCGGAGGCGGGGCAGGCACGGCTCAGTACAGATACAGCTACTGCAAGTAGAATACATCCCAGCAGACACTGCGGATCGCCGAATGATGTCATCGCCGATCGGACCAGGAAGTGAGGAGAGGAGGAATAAAGCCAAAATTAAGGTATTTACTAGCAAAAAAAAAAAAAAAAAAGTTTCCATTGGTAAAAGCCATTTTAAAGGGGATTACAAAGATCTAAAGTTCCAAAAATGGGTGGAACTCCACTTTAAATACAAAGCCAGAAAAAGAAAAAAACAGGAGAAATGAGTACTTTGCCATGCCATTGCCCTAGCACTGATTACACAAGGGTACTTCAAGAGACCTTTGAATCTTGGCTCCAATTCCTAAGCTGACATGGATTGAAATTTGACCGGTTTAGCAGGGACTGGCTGAGATTCTAATTATTTATGGGCAGGCTTGGATCAATGTGGGTACAACCAGCTTGTTGTATTTTTTACATGTGATTACTGCTGGTGGCTATAGCCGCCAGCAGTAATCATTGTGTTCTGCCAGCCGGGAAGGCTCCCCATGCCCCTCCCCCCTGCCGAAAGAACTGAATAGCACTGTGGGAGGTATTCCCCCAATAACACTGACTGTGTTGATGGGGGAAAATCAAGCGATTTCTTTCCTTCCACCTGTAGTACTCATTTTTATTAAGCTATTTGCCGCTAATAAAGCTTTAAGAATATAGTGAAGCCCCCCTAATAAAGTATTTTCTCAAATAATGATAATATTGTATAGAGTACATACCGTGACGGGGGAGGTCAGTGCTACTGTAGTATTCAGGATAGTAGACGCGGTCATCTCTCCAGGGAACAGCAGCGGGTCTGGGAGAATGGTGAGCGTCTGGATTTTCCCAGGAAGACTTTCGCTATCACAATTTGCCCAGGAGAAGCCATTCACCTATATACAAGAGGAACAGAAAGATGAAATAGGAGACAATAACATGCATCTGAATGACAGCTACAAATAATGGAAAAGTGATCTTAAAATACATGGTAAAGCGGAGTTCCGCCCCCCAGAAAAAAAATGAAAAGTCAGCAGCTACAAATACTGTAGCTGCTGACTTTTAACCACTTTACCACTAGAGCATTTTGCTGTCTTACGTCTGGGCCACTTTTTGCGATTCGGCACTGTGCGACTTTAACTGACAATTGCGCGGTCATGCGACGCCATACCCAAACGAAATTTACGTCCTATTTTTCCCACAAATAGAGCTTTCTTTTGGTGGTGTTTGATCACCTGTGCGATTTTTACTTTTTGCGCTATAAACAAAAAAAGAGCGTTTATTTTGAAAAAATAACAATATTTTTAACATTTTTTTATATGAAATTCCCCCCAAAAAAGATGTAAAAACCAATTTTTTTTAAATTTTTGGCCAATTTGTTTTCTGCTACCCATGTTTGGTAAAAAAAAAAAAAAAAAAATCGCAATAAGCGTATTTTGATTGGTTTGGGCAAAAGTTATTGCGTTTACTAACTAAGGGAAAGATTTCTGTCATTTTTGGTGTTTTTTTTTTTTTAACGAGTAATGGCGGAGATCTGCGACTTTTTTTTAGGGACTGCGACATTGCGGCGGACAGATCGGACCCTTGACTGACATTTTTGACACTTTTGGGGGTACCAGTGACATTACTGCAGTAATCGGTGCTATAAATATGCACTGTTACTGTAAAAATGACACTGGCAGGGAAGGGGTTAATTTTATTGGAGAGGGAGGGGTTAATGTATGACTGGTGCTTACTAACGTGTGGGGGGGGGAGGTGACTGAGTGAGCCAGGGACAGATCGGATGTTCAACTATGCTGAACACTCCGATCTGTCACTCCCTGTCACTTAGGAGATCCGCCCGCTCTGTTTACACAAGCGGGTGGATCTCCAAACTGGATTCCCCGACGATCGGGGCAGAGCAGCGGCGATCGCCGCCGCTCCTCCCCTGGCCCGACTCCCGCTGTGAATGAACACACGGGAGCGCCGCCTACAGGGGGAGGAGTCTGGCGACGTAGGTCTACGTCGTCAGACCTACAAGAGCCACTTTGCTGCAGTAGCAGCACAGTGGCTAGTGTTAAAGTGGTTAAATATTAGAACTTACCTGTCCAGGTTTCCTGCAATGTTGGCACCCGAAGCCAATTTTCGGATCGGCTCTCTGGTGCTGCGGCCGCCATTCAGGGTAAGGGAACCCGGCAGTGAAGCCTTTCCGCTTCACAGCTGGTTCCCTACTGCGCGAAGTGCTTTGTGCTTTCTAATTGGCCCAGCGGCGGAGGAAGAAGGAAGGCGGCCAAACCTCTGAGAGACAGAGACGTGGCGCTGTCTCCCGGAAGTGGGGAAGGGTACCTGTCAAAAACAGGTACCCGTTCCCCCCTCCCCCCTGAAAGGTGCCAAATGTGGCACCAGAGAGGGGGGGGGGGAGCAGATGAGCGGAAGTTCCACTTTTTGGTGGAACTCCGCTTTAAGGACTTGTTCATACCAGGCTGCAGCCGAAAAATGAGCGTAGGCTGGTGTCTATTGTGCAGGGGCACTGCTTTGCATCAAAAAACTTGAGGCATGTTTTTTTTTTCTTTCTTTTTTAACTTAATTTAAATGTCCAAAATTACATATAACTCTATGCATGGAAGCATGTTGCGACGCGCTGCAGTGCAATGAATATCGCTGCATATAAGTGCAGCCTTGCTGCATTTTTACGCAGGGGATGTTGCTGCATATGTTGTTAACAGGTCTCATAGAAAACAATTGAGTGCAGATCAACACAGCTCAATTGACAAGTACAGTATGGATGAGCCCTTACTGCTGGGCACAAGGAACATTTAACGACATTTGGCCCACACACAGGATCCGAAAATCCGGTCGGCAAGCGGTTAAAGAAGAAGTTGTGAGCTGTGAGAGCCAAAAATCTTACTTGTTTGTAGGTGACCAAATAAGTAATCTGGGTCTCCACGCAAGATCTCACCCCGTGGGGTCAAAATGATCACAAGAATGGTGAGCAAAAATCCCAGAACCACACGGGGGGGTGAATGACCTGCAGAGAGCTGGGACCAAAGTAACAAAGGCTACCATCAGTAACACACTAAACCGCCAGGCACTCAAATCCTGCAGTGCTAGACGTGTCCCCCTGCTTAAGCCAGTACATGTTCGGGCCAGTCTGAAGTTTGCTAGAGAGCATTTGGATGATCCTGAAAAGGATTGGGAGAATTTCATATGGTCAGATGAAACCAAAGTAGAACTTTTTGGTAAAAACTCAACCCGTCGTGTTTGGAGGAGAAAGAATGCTGAGTTGCATCCAAAGAACACAATACCTACTGTGAAGCATGGGGGTGGAAACATCATGCTTTGGGGCTGTTTTTCTGCAAAGGGACAAGGACGACTGATCCATGCAAAGGAAAGAATGAATGGGGCCATGTTTCGTAAGATTTTGAGTGAAAACCTCCTTCCATCAGCAAGGGCATTGAAGATGAAACGTGGCTTGGTCTTTCAGCATGACAATGATCCTGAAAAAACACCGCCAGGGCAACGAAGGAGTGGCTTCATAAGAAGCATTTCAAGGTCCTGGAGTGGCCTAGCCAGTCTCCAGATCTCAACCCCATAGAAAACCTTTGGAGGGAGCTGAAAGTCTGTGTTGCCCAGCGACTTGCACAATTGGTGGCTGACTAAATTCTTTTTTGCCCGACTGTATATCAAAGCGAATTTCCCCATAGGAAAAAATGGAAACTCAGATGATTTGTTCCACAGCAATTTATTTATATAAAGTCCTTCAGTTTATAGTCCATCAAAAAGATTATAGCAATGTGATAAGTTGTGTAACCATAAAATGTCCATCCACAAATGGCAGCCTCCTCAAGGGTATTGGAAGCAAAATGCAGCAGGAGCTACAGAGTATAAAAGAGAAGAGAGGCGCCTCTAAGTGTAGCAATATGGTTACATTTAATTAAGGCTCAATATTTAGCAACTCACATGGTTGATGATTAAAGCAGGCACATCTAAGAATGCAGGCATCTGGGGTAAAGCTGTCGACATATCCTCCTCACTGCCAGCTCTCACTGCTGTCAGTCTGCATTTATGATCGAGAAGACTACCCTGCAGTAGAGCAATCTGAAAGCGAGGCTTGAAGCGCAGTGTGAAAGGGAAGATGTGGATGGCGGTGAGGAGAATAGTCTATGTGGACAGCTTTACCCCGGATGCCTGCATACTTAGATTTGCCTGTTTTAATCATCCATGTGAGTTGGTAAATGTTGAACCATCATTAAATGTAATCATATTGCTACACTTAGAGGCGCCTCTCTTCTCTTTTATACTGAGTTGTGATGTGACACTACTTGATAAACAAGCAATGCCTTCATATACAAGTCAAAACGTATAAAAAAAATTTGCTTGTCTTGAAAAAACGCTCTTAAAAATAGGTTACTCTCAATCCAAGGTTTTACTGTACTCCTAATTCCCTGTGAAATTGCATGTCCACAATATAACCCTTTGAAGCTGCAGTAGCTATTTTGAGCACACCTTCACTTCCTGTCCGAATGACTTCAATCATTCATCAAAGCTCTAAGCCATGGGTGTCCAACCTTTTAGCTTCTCTGGGCCACATTAAGTGTAGAGAAATTTTCTTGGGCCGCATATAAAATATATACTATAGTTAAGGTATATAAGTAATAAAATGCCACCGAGCCCTTCCTGCGCCACCGCGCCCCCCGCACTATCTTAACACAACTAGAGGATGATCAAATGAAATTGAATCAGTATACAGAGGTTTACTTCTTCTGAGCGATAATAAAGGAACACTCTAACCACCATGACCACTTCAATGACTTGAAGTGGTCATGGTGGTAGGAGTCAGATACACTGCATATGCTACCCCCCCCCCCCCCCTCCCCTCTGAGGCAGCCTCTGCCTACTGTTAGTTGGAAGCTTCTGTGACCGTGCCCCCGACCTGACTTCCTTCCTCCCCAGCAAAAAAAAAAAAAAAAATTGTCAGGTGGCAGTGGGCCGCATTGCCTGAGGTTCCGGGCTGCAGGTTGGACATGCCTGCTCTAAGCCTTCTCTGCCATCCATATTTTAAATTTCCAAGCTTTCCATGAAAGAACACATCTCCGACAACACTTTAGATTAGGCATCAATCGATTATCTCGGAGGCCGATATTCACTTTTTTTTCCAAGTATCGGTATCAGCCATAAACTTGCCGATACGACCGATATTTCCTCAAGTGGTTGTACCGTAGTGATGCCTGTTGTTGTTTAGAGCTGATGGCTGGCTTTCTTGTAATGACAACCGATGCGGCTGAGCAGCCACTTAATTGTCATTACAAGGAGCGGGAGGGGATGTCTCTCCCCTCCCCCCACCTTCTGTGGCTCACCTGGGTCTCCACGTCCGCCAGCTGGCCGAAGACCCAAGCCAAGCCGCATTCGGCTCTGATCGGGTCTCCGATGTAAAAACCCGAAAGTGATGTCATGACATCACTTCCGGATACTGGAGCCCTAAAGGTGCCAGATTAAAAAAAAAAAAAAAAAGACAGCATTCAAAACAGCCAAACTTGGCGTTTTTAATGCTTTTAAGTGTAGAGGAGGGGTTTGGGGTCTTTAGGACCCCAGATCCCTTCATAACGAGTACCTGTCACTGTCTATTACTGTCACAAGGGATGTTGTGACAGCAATAAAAGTGATAAAAAAAAAACATCTTGAAAAAGGACATTGTAAAAATAAAAACTTTAAATGTGCAGAATATTGGCACTCTATATCGGCCTGAAGGGTGGCCGGAAAAAGGGTATTGGCCCTGAAAAAACGATATTGGTCGATCTCTACTTTAGATGTGCATGCTCAAGCAACCAAACAGCAGATTGCACAACTAAAGTTTGCAGCACCCAGTTGCCTGTATGGATGTGCAATTTTATATTAAAAGATTGAAGGCAATGCTCTGGGAAGTTTCTATGAAACAACTGCAGTTGCACAGTGATAAAGACACTGGGTCTCAAAAGAGGTATTTCCTAAAAACAAAATGATCTTATTGTAAAACATTTAGGCTGGGTTCACACTAATGTGGTCAACCACATCATATGTCATTTGTATAGAATTCTCACCGGATTCCTGTACAAATGACATGCGAATTCAGTGCAGTGCGAATTGAGCCATTAGTGCTGGTTCACACATATGCGATGCCAGACATCGCATGTGATTCAGAGCGCACTGCTCGGCAAATCACATGATGTCTGCATGTTGCAAATTCAGCCATACAGATTATATGACTGAATTTACATCACATTCAGACCAAAGTTGCACAGGACCCTTTTTTTGGTCTGCACCAGAATCTGATCGCATGGGTATTCACGCCTACGTGATCCGATTCATGACAGAACTGACAGTTCTCGCTGCGATATGCGAACTGATCTTGGGGTATCGTTAACATTGTATTGTCACCCCCAGCAATTTGCATATGGCAGTGTGAACTGCCAGCGAGTTGAGAGCGATGCGGGAACCCGCAGTGAATTCGCAGGGTTCCTGCATCGCATATATGTGAACCGGCACTTATGTATGGCTCAATTCACACTAGACCCGCACCAAACAGTACAGGACCCTTTTTTTGTCTACACTGGAATCGGATCGCATGAGGGTTCAGACCCATACAATCTGATTCCATCCGAATCCACAGTTGGCACTGCGTTCTGTGAACCTATCTGGGGGTTTCATTTAGTTATCGACCGATATCGTTTTTTTAATGCCGATACTTTGGTCATCGGATATCGGCCGATATTTTCGGACATGTAAAAAAAATTTTTTTTCCCCCAGGTAGTCCTTGTGGAGGGATCTGGGGGACCCCAAAACCCTCCTCAGCACTGAAAAGCATTCAAAATGCCAAGTTGGGCTGTTTTGAATGCTGCCAGTTTTTTTAATTTGGCGCAGAGTATGACATCACTTCCGTTTTTTTTTACATGGAGTCCCGATCAGAGCCGAATGCGGCTTTGATCAGGTTTTCTCTTCGGCGGCTTTGCAGGTAGGATGCCTGGGTCGAGGCGTGGAAGGCGGCGGGGGGGTCATTACAAGACAGCCAACCGTCGGCTATGGACGCCGGTACCGGGGTGATGCCTCTAGCTGCAGGCATCACCCTGGTACATGCACTTTCCCGAAATATCGGCAATATTGGTAACCTCAGGGGCCGATTCTGATATTTCAGGGAAAGTGCATATCGGTCCCCAATATATCGGTGGTGCCAATAATCGGTCGATCCCTAGTCTCATTATCTTTATATTGACACCCGCAGTGGTTCGCAGAGTGAAGTGGAACCCAGCCTTAACCACACTCCTTCCCAAGTCTACTCTGACACTTCGCTTCAACACGTAAAAATCTACTTTTTTTTCTTTGCTAGAAAATGGCTTAGCACACCCAAACATTATATTTATATTTTTTTTAGCAGAGACCCTGTAGAATAAAATGGTGGGTGTTGCAATTTTTTACATCACACAATTTTGCTCAGCGGTTTTTCAAGCGCAATTGTTTTGTTAAAAAATACACTTCAATGAATTAAAAAAAAAAAACACTAAAGTTAGCCCAATTTTTTTGTATAATGTGAAAGATGATGTTACAATGAGTAAATAGATACCCAACACGTAACACTTTAAAATTGCGTCTGCCCATTGAATGACAGAAAACTACGGTGCTTAAAATTCTCCATAGGTGTTGCTTTAATGCCTTCACAGGTTACCAGTTTAGAGTAACACAGGAGGTCTGGTGCTAGAATTATTGCTCTCACTCCGACGTTCACGACCATAAATCACATGTGGCCCGATCACCATTTACATATGCGTGCAGGAGTAATGTATGCATTTGCATTTGTGTGTGAGCACGGTGGGATTTTTTTTTTCTATTTTATACACTTTTTTTTTTGTTGTACTATTTTTATTGCTATCACAAGGGATGAACATCCCTTGTAATAGCATGGGCTGTGACAGATCCTCTTTATGGAGAGACCCCAAATGTCTCCTCTGACCCCCTATGCAGCCGATCGGACTGAGATCGGTCCGATCGGCTTCTCTCCTGGCCGCTGGTGGCCAGGTAAACAAAGGGGCGGACAAGTTACTCATCGCTCCCGGTTTCCAGGGTTACAAAGAGAGGGGAACGACATTAGTTCTTCTCTCTCTGTGCAGGGCAGCCATTGCCGCATCGGGAACAACATCCCTTGTGACAGCATGGGCCGTGACATGCCCTCTTTATGGAGAGATTTGGGGTCTATTAGACCCCAAATCACTCTTCTGGCCCCCATGCAGCCAATCAGACTGAGATCGGTCCGATTGGCTTCTCTCCTGGCTGCTGGTGGCCAGGTAAACAAAGGGACGGACAAGTTACTCATCGCTCCCGGTTTCCAGGGTTATAAAGAGAGGGAACGACATTAGTTCTTCTCTCTCTGTGCAGGGCAGCCATTGCCGCATCGGGAACAACATCCCTTGTGACAGCATGGGCCGTGACAGGCACTCTTTATGGAGAGATTTGGGGTCTATTAGACCCCAAATCACTCCTCTGGCCCCCCATGCAGCCAATCAGACTGAGATCGTTCCGATCGGCTTCTATCCTGGCCGCTGGTGGCCAGGTAAACAAAGGGGCGGAAACGGAGGTGACAAGTTACTCATCGCTCCCGGTTTCCAGGGTTACAAAGAGAGAGGAAAGACATCAGTTCCTCTCTCGCTGTACAGGGCAGCCATTGCCGCAGGCCGCATTGAGAATGGAGAGCCTGGGAGAAGCAGCTGCGGGAGGGGGGTGGGACCCCTTTCTGCCACCCGCAGAAGTGATCAAGTGGCTTATTAGCCACTCAAATCACTTCTGCATTAAAGAGGATCGCTGGCTGAAAAGAATGGTGTCAGGATGATGCCTGTAGGTGCACCCACCATCCTGGTATAACAACTGGAACCCAAGGACGTACAGGAACGTCCTTGGGTGGGAAGTGGTTAAACTGCATGTTGATAGGGGGATGGGGGACAAGGAAAGGCATTATATTTGTACACTAAACTTCAGCTTTAATGAGCAATTCCACTTTTGGTGAGGGGAAAAAAAAAAAAACCTTTCTCTCTGGGTGATCAACGTACATTGCAAGTTTTTTTTTAACAAACTTTGCTGCAGATTCCTACCTGGTTCTGCGCAGAAGAAAAAGGTTTGTTCTTCTGGATACTTATTCTGTAAGGGAGTGACTTTTTCATTATTGATCAGCTGATGCACTTGTAGGGCTCTAGAGAGGAGAGTGGCAGGGTCTGCATTCCTTTAGAAGTGATTAACCCTTTAGCATCTCAGCCAAACTGAATTTTTCTTTTTGGGGTTGCCCAAAATCTGACTTGTATCTTAGGGCAAGCTTCTGGAAAAATCAGCGAGCCAATCTTACAGGAGGAAATAACATTTTCAGGGGGGGGCGTTCTGTACACAGCCTGTGTACAGGACGCCTCCAGTTTGCCATATTGCATTTTACAGAACATGATATCCCTGTAGATTGAAAAGGAAAGGCGATTTTTAATAACATTACAATATGGCTTTGTGTTGCAATTGTATAATATATATATGTATATATATATATATATATATATACACACACACAGCATCTCACAAAAGTGAGTACACCCCTCACATTTTTGTAAATATTTTACTATATCTTTTCATGTGACAACACTGAGTCCCCGTTCACACTAGGGCGACCTGTGAGGCGTCCTGGTCGCCTGACAGGTCGCCTTCCATAGGGAAGCTGCGGACCCGTTCTAATAGGAGCGACACAAGTCGCTCCGACTTAGAAAAAGGGTCCAGGGCTTCTTTGGGGCGACCTGGAGCGACCGTCATAGACTTCAATGTTATGAAGTCCGTGCGGGCCGCTCCGAGGTCACGGCGCGCTGCTCGCACCGCGACCTCGGAGGTCGCCCCTGGAAGTCGGATCGCCCCAGTGTGAACGGGGCCTGAAGAAATGACACTTTGCTACAATGTAAAGTCGTGAGTGTACAGCTTGTACAAGGCTGGCTTCACACTGGGGCGGCTTCAAAGTCACCCGACTCTAAAGCCACCCCGTGCTGTGTGACTTCAGCGGGGCTTGCAAGTGACTTCTCTAATAGAAGTCAATGCAAGTCGCGCCCAAAGTAGTGTAGGCACCTTTTTCTAAGTCGGAGCGACTTGAGATGCTCCGATTAGAACGGTTCTATTGCACTGAATGGAGCGCGACTTGTCAGGGGGCTAAGTCACCTGACATGATGCCCCAGTGTGAACCGGGACTTACAGTGTAAATTTGCTGTCCCCTCAAAATAACTCAACACACAGCCATTAATGTCTAAACCGCTGGCAACAAAAGTGAGTACACCCCATCTTTATGTAGAAGGGAACTCTTAAGGCGTCAACATACCAAGACATTTTGAACAATTTCATGCTCCCAACTTTGTGGGAACAGTTTGGGGATGGCCCCTTCCTGTTCCAACATGACTGCGCACCAGTGCACAAAGCAAGGTCCATAAAGACATGGATGAGCTTGGGGTGGAGGAACTTGAGTGGCCTGCACAGAGTCCTGACCTCAACCCGATAGAACACCTTTGTTAGAGTTGAGACTGCAAGCCAGGCCTTTTTGTCCAACATCAGTGTCTGACTTCACAAATGCACTTCTGGAAGAATGGTCAAACATTCCCATAGACACACTCCTAAACCTTGTGGGCAGCCTTCCCAGAAGAGTTGAAGGTGTTATAGCTGCAAAGGGTGGGCCAACTCAATATTGAACTCTACAGACTAAGACTGGGATGCCATTAAAGTAAATGGCAGGTGTCCCAATAATTTCAGTAATACAGTGCGTGTGTCTGTATATATATATATATATATATATATATATCAATATGACTGTATAACATGGAGGTACACAGCACTATAAAATAAATAAAGTAAGAAGCACAATGATGATGTTCAAAAAAAACCCCTAACCCACTGCATGCAATCAGCTGAACTCAGATCAGTGAAGGATAACATTGCTTGCTGTGGGTTACGGTGCATTCCATATCCCTTGTAACTATATTAAATGAGTATTAATTGGCGTGGCGCTTTAAATCTTACCGCTGTGACCTTCAGTCCTGTCCGGCTGATGACAAATCCTGTAGCAGTCACCATATTGAAGTACCCTAAGGCAACACAGGCAAAGAGGAAATAATAATGCACCTGCCCCATTGTGGATCGTTGCTTGTTTGTAGGCTCAGCAAAAAGGATGCAGCTTAGTCTATGGAGTGCCTTGCCACCTCTGCATCTGCTGCCGTTTCCAAATGTGAACTAAGTAGGTGCTGCCAGTCCTCACAGCAACATGCCAGGGTCATAAGAGAGAATAGCAGAAACAGGAAATCATCTATTGCTACATTGACTTTCTGCTCATAATGTATTCCACCTCCCAGCCCTAAGGCAGACAGGCAATCACATGACTCTACTGATCAGCAGGCTGTGTTGTTATGTGTCATTGTACAACAAGGAGGATTGTGGGAGTGACTATACAGGTAGGAGGTTTGTTGCTGCCATCTGCTGGTAAAAGCTGAAAATAACAGAATTATAAAGGCAACAGTACACACACTATATTGTCAAAAGTATTGGGACACCTGCCTTTACTTGCACAAGAACTTTAATGGCATCCCAATCTTAGTTAGTAGGGTTGAATATTGAGTTGGCCCACCCTTTGCAGCTATAACAGCTTCAACTCTTTTGGGAAGGCTGTCCACAAGGTTTAGGAGTGTCTATGGGAATGTTTGACCATTCTTCCAAAAGCGCATTTGTGAGGTCAGGCTCTGATGTTGGATGAGAAAGCCTGGCTTGATGTCTGCGCTTTAATTTATCCCAATGGTGTTCTATTGGGTTGAGGCATAGCTCCCAACTGTCACTGATTTTGAGGGACTGTCCCCGATTTGGAACAGAGTCCCTCTGTCCATCTTTCCTCCTCATGTGTCCCTCATTTTGGTCTGATCTATATAGTTGTATATAAAAATTAACTTTTTATCTTTTAAAAAGTGTTTCGCAGTGCTAAACCTTTCATCCAATTTCTAAATCGCTGCATTTGTAAATTCTAAAAGTCAATATAAAGGAATAGTAGTGGTAAAAAAAAGCACTTGTGGGTTTAACAAATCCTTTTTTAATGTATAATTCGTCTTAAATGGGGCGTGGCAGGGGGTGTGTCCTATGCCTACATACTTTTGGTAATAGGTGTCCCTCGTTCCCATCTCAAAAAGTTGAGAGGTATGTGTTGAGGTCGGAACAGTCAAGTTCCTCCACCTCGAACTCGCTCATCCATGTCTTCATGGACCTGCATTTACATACACATGAACTTTAATGGCATCACAGTCTTAGTTCATTGGGTTCAATATTAAGTTGGCTCACCCTTTGCAGCTATAACAGCTTCAACTCTTTTGGGAAGGCTGTCCATAAGGTTTAGGAGTGTGTCTATGGGAATGTTTGACCATTCTTCCAGAAGCGCATTTGTGAGGTCAGGCGCTGATGTTGGACGAGAAGGCCTCGCTCGAAGTCAGCGCTCTAATTCATCCCAAAGGTGTTCTATCGGGTTGAGGTCAGGGCTCTGCGCAGGCCAGACAAGTTCCTCCACCCCAAACTCGCTCACCCATGTCTTTTTGGACCTTGCTTTGTGCACTGGTGTGCAGTCATGTTGGAACAGGAAGGGGCCGTCCCCAAACTTCTCTCACAAAGTTTGGAGCATGAAATTGGCCAAAATCCTGGTATGCTGGCACCTTTAGAGTTCCCTTCACTGGAAGTAGGGGGCCGGCAAAGCCCAACCCCTGAAAAACTACCCCACACCATAATCTCCCTGCCATCAAATGATTTGGACCAGTGTACAAAGCAAGGTCCATAAAAAACATAGATGAGCAAGTTTGGGTTGGAGGAACTTGACTGTCTTGCATAGAGTCCTGACCTCAACCCGATGTGACACCTTTAGGATGAATTTGAGTGGTGACTGTGAGCCAGGCCTTCTTGTTCAACATCAGTGCCTGACCTCACAAATGCGCTTCTGAAAGAATGATCAAACATTCCCATAGACACACTCCTAAACCTTGTGGTTTGAGTTGCCACCTCATCCCTTTAAAGAGGTTGTAAACTTGTTCAAAAAAATTTTTTTTTTTTACAACCTGCAAGAGAAAGACATAATGAGCTAGTATGCATCGCATACTAGCTCATTATGAAATACTTACCTTAGAACGAGCCCCTGCCGTGCCGCTCTCTTACCTGTATGACGAGCGACATGTTCAGTCGCCCGTCTTCCGGGATCGCGGCATCCGGCCATCTGATTGGCCGGAGCCACGGTGACGTCACTCCCGTGCACGCGCGCGGGAGCTGACGGTCACGGCACGGGGCTCTGAAGGAACGGCACGATCAGCCGTTCCTTCAGAGCGCATGCGCCAGTGACGTCACTGGCTGCATTAAAGGTAAATATCTCCTAAACGGTGCATGTTTAGGAGATATTTACAGTACCTATAGGTAAGCCTTATCATAGGCTTACCTATAGGTACAACTTCCTGAGGAGGGTTTACTTCCTCTTTAAAACAGAACACAAATTAATTACACAGGTTCTGAGGCTAATTTAATGCAGAGAAGGCTCCAAGTGAGTTTAATTACCACCTTAATCAGCCACAGAACCTGTGTAATTAATATGTGTTCTGTTTTAAAGGGATGAGGTGGCAACCCTACTTGTGGTACATGACTCTGGGAGGGAACTCCTGCTGCCATGGAGTCCATCAGGAAAGTAAATTTTCTGTTTTCCTGACAGACTCCATGGCAGCATACATATGGGAAATAACTAGCTATACACACCCGGGTGGAGGAAGAAAAGCGTTTAAATGACACTGTCAACTGACAGGATTTGTAAACCAAAAATTACCAGAAGATGAAGAGGTCAGCTCCACACAATAATGAGCCATAAATGTATTGATCGGTGACCACAAGGCCTCCCTACCGATTACATTGGAAACCACATGCTGCAAAGCGGCCCAGGGTGTGGACACACTCCTGGTCAAGTGAGCAGTCACCATCCCCAAGGAGCCAAGCCCTCGGCTCTTTGAGTCTGTCGGATGGCCCAGACAATCCATGCCACAATCGTCCTAGATGAGGCATGTTTCCGTTTGTCCTTTCCGGTGTAACGTGAGAATTACCTACCCCGTGAGAAAAACCTACTCTCGTCACTTCCGGGCATGAACAGCTGAGCAGCGCAGCAGTGCGCATGCTCAGAGCCCCGGAGACCTAATGAAAAAGATAAGGAGCTGACTACAGGGCATGCGCAGTAGTATGAAAGTATTAGGGTGTCCGTGAAAAAAACCTACCCACGCGGCGGTGACATGAAAAGAGCTGTACTACAATATGAATCATCTCCGCTGCTATCCCTGACACTTCACTGATGTCGGCTAGTAAATATAAAAGCGGCTGGCGGCTCCATTATGTATCTTCTCATACACCCGCCGCCGCTTTTATATTTACTAGTCGACATCAGTGAAGTGTCAGGGATAGCAGCGGAGATGATTCATATTGTAGGGCAGCTGTTTTAATGTAACGGCCGCGTTATACACACTGAGGTTGCACCGGAAGTGACGAGGGTAGGTTTTTCTCACGGGTAGGTAATTTTCACGGAACACCGGCAAAAAGAATGAACAGGCGTTCTGAAGCCTGAAGGAAGCTGTAGCTTGTAGATATAACCTCACAATATCTGAGAGATTCCTAAAACCAAAGGAAGGCACTGCTGAAAGTCAAATTCTGGATTCCCTGTTTACTAGACATGTGCTTAACCAACTAAGCCACAGCGCAACCTCACCCATGTCTAAAGGTTGACAGAACAATTTCTTGGTTCCCATAAAAAATTGGTGTACCCTTGGGAATTAAGTCAAGCATAGGTAAAAGCACGGCTCGATCTGGAAGAACATTATGAAAAGTTCTCCATGACCCGTGAATCAATGAGAGGCTTTTTATGCCATGACAGAGAGGCCTAGAACACTCCGCTCCAATTACACAGAGGGAGTTGAGAAAAAGAGGGAGATTCCATCTGGAAAACTTCTGCTTACTCTGAGTTGCTCTAGTTGCTCCCTTGAAGAATTGTTGGACAGTAAAAGATGTCTAGACCTGGAAACACCTGTGAAGGCCAATAAAGCTGACACTTGTACTCTGAGAAGCTAATCAATAGAGCCAGATCTAAATCAGACTGGAGGAAGCCCAGAAGATTTAGAACTTCTAGATTAGTACATGATTTGTCAGCATCAGACATGTATTGCACAGACTTTGACTAGATTCTCACGTACACTTTGTGTTCACTCTTCTAGCATTCAAGAGAGAGAGATGTGACTCTGGGGGAGCAGCCGAGGACCTCCAATCTCAAGAATCAGACCGTCAGACGTAACTGTGCTGGACATGTGGATGTAGAAATGCACCAAGTGATAGAAGGTCTGGACTGATGAGAAGGGGCACTGGGTTCTGGTAGCTGAACAGTTCTAGCAAGGGTAACCATGGCCTAATTGGCCAATAAGGCATCACTGCCACTACCTCCATAATTTCTGTTCAGGGTTTTCATAGAAACCCGAGGATGACCAGGACTTCAAGAAACACACAGGACCCGCTGCATTTCCAATGATCTGTTGGGCCATCTGCGGTTGAAAAACCTCCACATTTAGAGACCATTCCTTGTTGTCCAACTGGACTCTGGAAAGAAAGTCTGTTAGAATATTCTGGACCCTGGGGAAATAAGCCTCTAAGATGTAGGCTTAATTCTTCTGAGCCCAAGATATAATTGGCTCCACTTCCTGTAATAAAGAACAGGCTGTGAGTCCCCCCTTGTCTTTTAACGTAGGAGACTGCCGTAGTGTTGACTAGCCTAAGAGCACTGACGCTCCGTTCGTTATATTGTGAAAAGCCTGTAGGGTGCAGAAGGCTGCCCATAGTTTTAGAATGTTCAACACAATCTTGTGAAATTGACAGCCCCGCCTGCCTTGAGCTATCACCGATAGCTCAAGCAAGTCGCGGGCCGGTCGGCTATTCCGCCCGTCTTCCTTGATACAAGGGGTGACATCAGCACGCCTTTTTTTTTCTTCTGTGCACAATTCAGTGGTTTTTTATAAGTGTACGTCTTTTATTAATAAACTTTATGTGATGGTTTTACGCTATGGAGCCTCTATTGCTTCTCATTGCATGATGGTGGTCCATTGGTGCGGATTGTGATAGCGGAGCCGGGCTGCCATTTAGGTGATATCTATGGTTTTTTATACCTACATCCTGGCCATCCTCTCCTATCCTGCTGGGAAACCTGCTAACCTCCAGTCATGTTGTACAGGCCCATGTATACTACCTTCTGGTAAGCAGTTTTGTTATCGGTGGAGGATTTAGCACTTGTGGTGGACTGCACAATTATTTGGTTCTTCACTTAAGTCACATATTTATTGATTTTATGGACTCTATTTAGAGACTTCATTTATTGCTTGCACCTTATCTAGTGCACTTTATTCACAATTTATGTGTATATTATTTGAAATTCAACATTCACATTTATTTTGATATTTTGATTGTATTACACAATTCTGTTTGTGCTACATGATTACTTACCTATATGATTTATCATACATATTGTTTAGCGCAGCTTGTTGTTTAATAATTTTGTTTGGGTGTTGTCACACTGGAAGCTGCAGCTGTCATTTTTTTACTAGGGCAGTTATTCATTTTTTGTTATTATCAAGGCTATTGTTAGATGTGTTAACCATGAACACTGCTTAACCTCTTCTAAAACCAGAATTAGCAATATCTCATCTTTCCCTTATAAGGATCTAACATTACTCAAACAGATCCCCTTTAAGAACTGGGAATAATAAAGTTCCTATCCTAGCAAGGCTTTGCGGAATCTTCGCTGGCAGTTGGAGCTCTTTATCACTCTTCATCATATTTGTAATCCCAATATAATGGTGTACATGAAATCCTATCTGCAGTCAGTGTATAGTGGATGCAGGTTTATACTTGCGATTTAGGAAGTCACCAGGCACTCTTTCACACAGCAGTGTCCACTTGTGATGATCCTGTCGCACAGGCAAAGTGTCCCCCCATGCTTCTGCATCACTGGGGATGTTCGGCTCTTGCTGCCCCGGTCAATCAGTTCAGCTTCGCCCGCTCTGGACTCAGCTCTACTGGATTTGTCACCGTCCTGTGACTACCAACATCTGCACCGCTGAGGAAGGGCTCCACTTTCCCCAGGCCGCACGTTCAGGCCTCCATCACCAACTGTGTCCTCTGTCACCTCTGTGACCGATCCGTCCTCCAAGAGTCCCGGAAGCAAGAGAGCGTGCGTTCGGCCCAGCAGAGAGGTATATCGGCTCCCCCATGATACTTCACTTTCCCGTGGCTCCCTGGGAGTATAGTCCCTCCTGCCATCACTGCAACAGTCTGCCTTCAACTCCAAACTATATCTCCCATATTCCCATTCATCCATTTCCGGGGGAAAGCCGATCCTTCTTGTAAAACACTTAAAGAAGCACTCTTATTTACATTACAACGATAACTTGCATATGTGTATATGTCAAATATATATATTCAGTAGTCCCAGCTTGGCTACACCTGAATTCTGCTTCCTGGCTCCCACTGCTGGAGAAAAACCTTCCAGAAGGGCCACGTTCTCCGGAGCGTCCACTTGACCATCGGATCCATAGACACCATAGTCTCGATCATTTTAGACACTGAAAGGCACGCAGGTATGAAGAAG
The DNA here is from genome assembly GCF_965119305.1 of Pelophylax lessonae. Lineage (NCBI taxonomy): Eukaryota > Metazoa > Chordata > Amphibia > Anura > Ranidae > Pelophylax > Pelophylax lessonae. The sequence continues at coordinate 456,052,324 of NC_138771.1, read as the reverse complement.
ACAGGGCCAAGAGTATTCTGTTCCAGAACATAGGGATCCAGAGACAAAGCAATGGTCCTCTTGATTATATAAAACTGAGCCCGAGGCACACAAGAGACAGAGTGGGCTCCAGGTGTCTCTTTTCCAGAATCAGCCGCCAGCCGAATTTTGAGGAGCAGCTGCCCTCTGTCTTGGGACAGTAGGAGAAGAACATTCAAGTAACTAATACTATACAGGCATATGCTCCTTGCTTTGATAAAGACCTTAACCAATAAGATCCTTAAAACACACAGGGTTATGTTGAAAGCCCGAATGGTAGACATGCAACCTGGAGATTGTTTTGACCTACGGCCAACCGAAGGAACTTGGGGAAGTCTTCTACAATGGGCACATGAAAGTAAGCATCTTTAGTTCTATTGGAAATGAGCCAGTCACCTGCCTGGACCCATTATGAATCAGGGACAATGTTTCCATCTTGAACTTCTCCTTTTGATTAAATTGGTTTAGATGCGCAAAGTCTAAAATCGGCCTCCGCAAGCACGCTCCTCTTCATGACCATAAAGAGAGGCAAGTACATGCCCTGAAATCTCTCTGGGAACAGCACAGTAGAACTTTGCGACACCAGTGACTTTAAGTAATACAAGAGTATATGCTTAATTTTACCTCAGAGTGAGGCAAAATCAGTGGAAACTAATCCGAGATGAGCAGGACTTCTGATGGACCATACGTGTCCTGAAAAGACCGCTTTGACATTCCCAATAGTCTGAGGCTCAAACTCAGTATCTTCTATGATACCCAAGGTCAAGCATACTTCTGAGGGGATATCTGGCCTTTTCACCAGCTCAACCTAAAATCCAGACCTGGTCTGTAAAAAAAAAAAAAAAAATGTTCGACCCTCGCACTTTTTGAACTTTGTCCTCTAGACTGTGTCGTCTTCTGGCCTAGCAGGCGTCGATCCTGAGGCAAGACCCAACTTGCCAACTGTGGCCCAGGTTACAGTGCTTATCTGCTTGCCAAAAGATGAAGCTCCCTCAAAGGGATCTTACACTAGGCCTGTTAAAGGCTGGTTCAGCAAGCCCAGGCCCCAGCCATAGCACTCACTTTGCCATAACAGACGGGAGCAAAACCCACGCCACTAAGCAGATGATGTCATGTGGAGCCTCACTGGAGCCTGGAAACTGACACCACCTCCGGATCCTGAACTACCGAGTTTCTAAAAACGCTCTTGAATACTGCGTCCGCATTCTCCTTCCATGTTTCCATCACTTTAAACATGGCCGCAAGAGCCCAGGCCAACTTTCAGGCCATTCACTGCATCTTCCAAGGAAGAGCGACATGCTTTCTTGACTTGCCTTGCCTTCTTGTGTTTACACGCGGGGGGTTCGTTCCTTTTGGAGTTGTATGCAGTGGGCCATATTATTTTGAGGGATACAATGCTTATCATTTTACTAATCTCCTACAGGTCATACGCAAGCGGACATTGCACACAGCCTTTTCAGCTTTAAAATGATTATGGGATGATTGTGTTCATAAAGCAGCCCTGTCCCCTTTCTGTGTTATACTGTACCACAGTATCTGGTACTTTCTTACCTTTTTTCCATTTAATAGTAAAGGGTCTATCTCTACTGCTAATTATATATCTATATTTTTTTTGAGCACCTTTTTTTAAAATATTAAAGCACTTCACCCCCTGCACTCATCCCGGGAGACTTTTCTGGCTTGCATGCCCCTTCCAACAAGGCTCTAGGAGGGTGTTTGATTTGTTTGAGAGCGTTGCTAACACAGGTGATCTACTCTGTGGAGCTGGTTTATAAAATGTGAATATCTGTCAATAACTAGTAAATTCTATATCTATATAGGATATTTTCATTCATCGTTTGCCCCTGAAGAAGCAAATAGCGAAACATGTCGGGAAGCCGTTCATAGGTGGTAGCCAACTAGCCCACCTGGTATAATATAACAACGGAAATATCTGTATACTTGTCATCTCATTACCTTTTTATTATATACAGGTCCCTCTCAAAAAATTAGCATATTGTGATAAAGTTCATTATTTTCTGTAATGTACTGATAAACATTAGACTTTCATATATTTTAGATTCATTACACACAACTGAAGTAGTGCAAGCCTTTTATTGTTTTAATATTGATGATTTTGGCATACAGCTCATGAAAACCCAAAATTCCTATCTCAAAAAATTAGCATATCATGAAAAGGTTCTCTAAACGAGCTATTAACCTAATCATCTGAATCAACTAATTAACTCTAAACACCTGCAAAAGATTCCTGAGGCTTTTAAAAACTCCCAGCCTGGTTCATTACTCAAAACCGCAATCATGGGTAAGACTGCCGACCTGACTGCTGTCCAGAAGGCCATCATTGACACCCTCAAGCAAGAGGGTAAGACACAGAAAGAAATCTCTGAACGAGGCTGTTCCCAGAGTGCTGTATCAAGGCACCTCAGTGGGAAGTCTGTGGGAAGGAAAAAGTGTGGCAGAAAACGCTGCACAACGAGAAGAGGTGACCGGACCCTGAGGAAGATTGTGGAGAAGGACCGATTCCAGACCTTGGGGGACCTGCGGAAGCAGTGGACTGAGTCTGGAGTAGAAACATCTAGAGCCACTGCGTACAGTCATGTGCAGGAAATGGGCTACAGGTGCCGCATTCCCCAGGTCAAGCCACTTTTGAACCAGAAACAGCGGCAGAAGCGCCTGACCTGGGCTACAGAGAAGCAGCACTGGACTTTTGCTCAGTGGTCCAAAGTACTTTTTTCGGATGAAAGCAAATTTTGCATGTCATTCAGAAATCAAGGTGCCAGAGTCTGGAGGAAGACTGGGGAGAGGGAAATGCCAAAATGCCTGAAGTCCAGTGTCAAGTACCCTCAGTCAGTGATGGTCTGAGGTGCCATGTCAGCTGCTGGTGTTGGTCCACTGTGTTTTATCAAGGGCAGGGTCAGTGCAGCTAGCTATCAGGAGATTTTGGAGCACTTCATGCTTCCATCTGCTGAAAAGCTTTATGGAGATGAAGATTTCATTTTTCAGCACGACCTGGCACCTGCTCACAGTGCCAAAATCACTGGTAAATGGTTTACTGACCATGGTATTACTGTGCTCAATTGGCCTGCCAACTCTCCTGACCTGAACCCCATAGAGAATCTGTGGGATGTTTTGAAGAGAAAGTTGAGAGACGCAAGACCCAACACTCTGGATGAGCTCAAGGCCGCTATCGAAGCATCCTGGGCCTCCATAACACTTCAGCAGTGCCACAGGCTTATTGCCTCCATGCCACGCCGCATTGAAGCAGTCATTTCTGCAAAAGGATTCCCGACCAAGTATTGAGTGCATAACTGAACATAATTATTTGAAGGTTGACTTTTTTTGTATTAAAAACACTTTTTTTTTATTGGTCGGATGAAATATGCTAATTTTTTGAGATAGGAATTTTGGTTTTTCATGAGCTGTATGCCAAAATCATCAATATTAAAACAATAAAAGGCTTGTACTACTTCAGTTGTGTGTAATGAATCTAAAATATATGAAAGTCTAATGTTTATCAGTACATTACAGAAAATAATGAACTTTATCACAATATGCTAATTTTTTGAGAGGGACCTGTATGTTCTTTTTGTTGAGGTCTTTTTGTTATGGTTTATGTGTACAATAATACAATTTTAAATAATACAATTTTGTAATTTTTTATAACTGGTGTTATAATTTGTTATCATGATACCATTAGACCCCGTTCAGACAGGGGCGACACGACTTGCTGTGGCGACCTGTGAATAATAATGTGTATAATTGAAGTCAATGCAAGTCGCCTCCAGGTCACCCCAAAGTAGTACAGGACCCTTTTTCTAAGTCGGAGCGACTTGTGTCGCTCCTATTAGAACGGGTCCTGTGCTAATCAATGGCAGGCGACCGACCGTGACTTGTCAGGCGACTAAGTCGCCTGACAAGTCGCGCTAGTGTGAATGGGGTCTTAATGTCCCCTCATAGCCCTCATCCCTTTCTGTATTTGGACTTTTTGTCCATTTTCAAATATTCTCAATATTTTGACTTGGGACGAAGGTATCCTTTAAATATACATTGTATCCAACACAATTTTCAGTTAAATGACACCACATCCATCGCCCTTCTCCACCCAGCTAATAGCTGTAATAGCTGCAGATTGCTGGAGACTCCACATGGCACCGAATACATCACCCTTCTCCAACCTGCTTATAGCTGGGGATTGCTGGAGACTCCACATGGTACCGAATCCATCGCCCTTCTCCATCCCGCTAATAGCTGGGGATTGCTGGAGACTCCACATGGCACCGAATCCCTCGCCCTTCTCCACCCCGCTAATAGCTGGGACTGCTGGAGACTCCAAACGTCTTTCGGGGCACAGCTTGCCGAACAACCAGGCCTCGATCGTGGACACTTCATCCAAAGTAAGACTTCAACCATTCTGGTTCTTAGGAGGAGGACAGGAAGGAACTCTGGCTCAGAGCAAAGATTTATGGGAGTGGTATCCTATAGGGGAGAAGTGGAGACGAGGTTAGCCCATACGTATGCTGCCATGTAGTCTGTCAAGAAATAGTGTTTTTTCATAAGAGACTGGAAAACAGCTCACATACTTCCCCACATTCCCCTCTCTTGTATACGATCCAACAGTGGTAGCACATAGAACACCACTAATAAAGTTACTATGGGTCCAGGTATTCATCTGTGCTAATGAGGGGTGGGGGATTCACAGAAAGCTTCAACATGTTTCACAGAAAGCTTCTTTAGGAAGTATAGTGGTACTATTGATAGAAAAAAAAATGAAAATTGCTTGTACATATGTGATTAACCAGTTCTGGACCGGAAAGATTTCCCCCCTTAATGACCAGGCCATTTTTTGCGATTCTGCACTGCGTTAACGGACAATTGCGCGGTTGTGCGACACTGTGCCTAAATAAAATGAATGTCCTTTTTTTCCCACAAATACAGCTTGCTTTTGGTGGTATTTGATCACCTGTGCAATTTTTATTTTTGTGCTATAGACAAAAAAGAGCGGATTTCCCCCTCACCCAGCGGACAAAGGTACCGTAAGTGCAAAATAATATCCAAATAGACTCTTCCAGTGAAACAAAACTGCAAAACCTGTGCTCTCAACTTCCAGTGAAAAAAGCAAAATCAGCCTCTTACCAGAAAAAAGGTCTATGTACGCTTGTGACTCTCCTTGGTTGGGGGAGGTTCTCTTTCCCCTTAACAGCAGATATGTAGACCATTTTATTTATTCATACAGTATACACATTTTTTTGAGCTTCATGAAACCTGCCATTTACTGTTCTGGCAGTGGTAATTTTTATAATTGTAACGAGTAACTATGCAGCACAAAAAAAAAATATCGGAGTAGAAGTATTGAAATCATCGAAAAAATGGAGTGAAGTAAAAGTGTAAGTAGGAGAAAAAAAATCTACTCCAGGAAAGTACAGATACCGCCTTTCGGTACCTAAGTACAGTAGTGAAGTAGTTCTACTTAGTTACTATACATCTCTGCAAATAAGTAATTTAGTAATTTGGACACAGCTGATCACATAGTAAAGGATCGTGTGATTGGTCCTTTACCGCAATCTGTGATCAGCTGTGCCTGAAGGGGAATGCGGAGGGCATGGTTCTGGGGGGAAGGCCCAGGAATGCCCTCCCAGAATGAGAGAGCTGCGTTGTAGCCATCTTTCGGCTATAGAGCAGTCATGAAGCGATTATGCATCTAATGATGGCAATGAAATGCATTTGCATACTCACTTATAACAACAGAATGGCTAGTTGTTCAGGTGTTGGTGGGGTAATGCAGTGCAAACTGGGAAGCAAAAACAGGGGACCCAAGGCAATGCCACACAGTGGGGGGAGCAGACAGTAGAGAGTCAAGGAGAGTAAGGCCATCTCATATGTACAGCCTATAATATAAGCTATTAACTAGGGGATTGCACCAAAAAGATCCCATGCAGAAATTCAAAGTTATTTGTGCAGAATCATACCCACATAAGGGTGTTCATAAATAAAGCTTCCACTTTAGTGATGTGGTGCCTAAAGCGTTTGTTATCCCCAACACTTCATGTCTCTGATATGTGGCTGCTGTACCATGTACTTATAAGAGAAAGTATCCTGTTCCCTTTTTGATTGTGTCTTTTGTGTGAAAACCCTGGTGTTCTTGCCAGTCCCACTGCATTCCTATTAAAAACTGACCACACTAAGCAGGAGAGCACACCGTGGTCAGTTCTCTAGATATGCTGGGAACTCAGTATGCTCTCCTCCAATGATCAGACTTGTCCTGACAAGCCCCCCTGCACAGCCTTTCACTGGGAAGCTCAATGCACTGCTGCTTTTCCTCCCCCCTAGACTTATGCAGCTGAGAACAGAGTGAATGTGATCACATATTTATGTTTTTTTTATATCTATACAAAAATGTTTTGCCTTTCATTTCTATTTTAAACTCAATGGGTTGTTTTACAAGGGGATCGTTCAATCCCTGTAAGGTGTCTCCACCTCCGCTACTTTTAATGCCTTAAAGAAACAAATAAATATAACATAAATAGATTTTTTGCAGTTGTGGAAACCAGGATCTAATGATTAGTTACTTTTTGGCCCCGTTCACATACAAGCGACGCTACTTCGCACCGCGACCTCCGCGGTCGAGGTGCGAGCAGCGCGCGGCGACCTCGGAGCGGCCGCCACGGACTTCATAACATTGAAGTCTATGGCGGTCGCCTCCTGGTCGTCCCAAAGAAGCTCCGGACCCTTTTTCTAAGTCGGAGCGACTTGTGTCGCTCCTATTAGAACGGGTCCGCAGCTTCCCTATGGGAGGCGACCTACGGCGACCTGTGCGGCGACCAGGTCGCCTCACAGGTCGCCTTAGTGTGAACGGGGACTCATACACTCAATATTAGAAAAAGCAAAAGGTTGATGATAAATATTCATTTCCTACCCTCCATCTCCTGAAGAATAGTCAAATAATTTGAATATCCAATTTATGTTGGCACAAGACTACAAACATGCCCACTAAGGCCCCATTCACATTAAAACATTGTGGCAAAATGCAACCAGGATGCGATTCTGCCAGAATTGTTACATGGCATAAGCACGTGGCAAAACACACTATTAAAAATTGCACTATTTTAGATAGGCTCCTGATAGTGGAAGAGGTTAGGGAAGCTATCCACTGCCTCCCTTCTAACAAGACCCTGGGGTATGCCGATGATTTGGCTCAGAAATTGTATGATCTGTTTAGTGCGGCTTTTAATTAGGGTGTGCTCCCTGTCCCTGACTCCATGACTGGAGCCCTGATTTTAGTACTGCCCAAACCCGGTAAAGATAAGCCTCTATGTGGGTCCTATCATCCCATTTCTCTCCGAAAAAGTGACATCAAGTTGACCAATCTGGGTTTCTGCTTGGAAAGAGCACCTTTGATAATGTCCACCGCCTGTATCTACAGATCTATTACGCTGCTACTGCAAAACACAGTGGGTTGGTACTATCATTAGATGTGCCAAAGGCATTTGATACTGTTAGGTGACCATTTTTATGGAAAACTATGTCTCATATGGGCTTCGACCCGTGTTTTATTCAGTGGGGTTGCCTTTTGTATACCAATCCAAGGGCTAAAGTGTGTACTAATAAAGAAATATCTCCAACCTTTTCTTTGCAGAGATGTACAAGGCAGGGATGGCCCCTTTCCTGGCCCTACCTCTCGTCAGCACAAAATTGGTTAATGGCTCTTCTGGGGCCCACAGGACCACCTCTTCCTAGTAATAAAAAAAAAGACAGCCCCTCCCCCACTGAAGTGTACCTTTTTTTTTTTCTTGGTCATGCTCCAGGCCACCTGTGGATTGCACTTGGTAAGTACTTTGGTTGCTGCAAGTATTTCCCCCCTGTTGAACCTACCCATCCATGTTTAGCCTCTCATGGAGTTGGAAGACCCTGAATGTTGGATGGTAAACCCTCCTAAAAACTGGGTGCCCTTTGTGCCGGGCTGCAGGCAAATGATGCTTAGATAGCAGGAATATTCCACAGGTGTGGTATTACTGAGCTCTGCAATGTCACCATTGGGGGTCTTTCTTGTATAGGCAGCTTGCCGCACTGCTCTGCTGGCTTTGTCTTCAGTCTGCGAGTGGCGGTGGATGATGTCACAGAGGGCAGGGAGATGTGGCGGCGTGGAGTAGTGACCGCCAGTCACCAAGCAGAAGCATAAAGAGTCTTAGAGTCGGCAGAGGAACTGGTTTCTCTCCTCTCTCTGCAGTCCTGCCAGTTTTCTCTTGTGCAGTAAAGATTTGTTGCTGTTTGCTCCCCTCCTGTGCTGCGTTCCCGGGGGTTAGACAGCCTGACTGTTTTTTGTCTCAGATTTGTGTCTCCTGTCTGCTTCTGGAAGCGCTGCCTGGGCTCACCTGCTGCTGCTTCTGAAGTAAGCAGATGAAAGCAGATGGGTCTTAAAGGACAGGGTACCTGTTTTTTCTTGGTGAGAGAATTATGATTTTTTTTCCATCATTTTTTTTTTTCACATAAGCTCACCACACCTGTCAATGGCACAGAAGGCTAGCAAAAGGTAGGAGGGGACAGCGTGTGAGATATTTTTAAAAGATTGCTCAAGGAATGCAAAGTATGCAATATTTTAGGAGCAGAAGCCCTAAACGCAAACACTCCAGAAAACATAAGAAACCCGCACTTGTCATCTCCTGACCAGGACAATCTGCATTCCTCGGATTCCAGCACAGGGCAGCTTTCATGCTCCTCAAGCAGCTCACGTGGCAATGGCTCGCATGCGCTTAAATCAGTGCAATAGAAAATGTCTTGCACAGCCCTGGTAGCAGGTTGCACATGCATGCAGTCTGCAGTGACGGGAAATTCATTTGCATAGATTGCCTTAAATGACAAAGGATAAGGAAGCAGATGCACAAATTTCAAAGCCTAGAGGCTGTAGTGGAAAGTATGCAACAAATATCCATGCCACAGGCAAGACGCAGTCTCAACCATCACAAAAAGCATGCAGATATTTACAAATGTGAAAAAGGAAGGGCCTTCTTTTCCCATGACGACAGAGATTTGAAAGCTCATTGATGAAGAATGGGAGAGATCGGATAAGAAGACCAATTTACAGTAAAAGGTCTCCAAGCTTTATCCAAAAAAGGTGGCTGATGCATGTTTAAGCAATGCACTTCCAGGAGTGGATGGGGCCTGCCAACGTCTGGTGTACAAGGGTCTTTGCCTTTCAATACTTTTAGGGATCCTATGGATTAAAAAGTGGACTAGGTTCAAACCAGATGCAGCCCAATGCGTTTTTTATTCCGAGTCAAAAATGGATGAACAGTGTTTATCGTGGATTCCAATGGCCTACATCACACCAGTGCAGTGTGTTCCAGTACAGTCAACTAAAGGAGAACATGTTGCAATTTTTCTGTATGGAATGCATCTGTACCATGGCCAAACGCATTGAAAAAGCAAGTTAACACTTCAAAAATGTGCATGTGGAAAGGCCCCTTCAACTCAGAAATTGTGGTGAACTGGCCCCCAGACTTGCCGAAAATCTATACTGTGGCAGTTTTTTTGCCTGCTGACTAGCAACAGCGTTAACTGTGATTTTTAAAGCATTAGCAAAATGGCCTTTAATTCAAGTTGAACCTGCAGGGTTTTAGAGGACTTGAACCTGGCTGCTGACTTTTGGCTAAGGCTTCAATAGACCTAGTTTTAGGGCTGGCGCATTAAGTCACAGTTATGAGAGCTTTGTGGTTGTGCCATTGGAGGGTGGATGAAGCTTCCACACAAGCCCTTTGTAACATTCTCCATAAGAGGAGGTTGTTTGGCAAAACACTGGATGAAGCGAGTGACAAAAGAAACGTCCAGGTTATGGCCACAGTCCAATAAGAGGAAACAGCCGTCTTTTTGCTCAAGTCGAGGAGGCCAAATCTTATAGGCCAGGCTTAAATTTACCAGATTACAGTGAAGAGAGCTCGAACTACCTTTTTACATGGAATCAAATCCAGAGCAGGCTGCTAGACATCTGGAAAGTCTTTTGAAGGTGGGCCCAACCAGTGTCTTCTAGTGGGAACCAGGAGAGCCTCCTTTTTGGAGGGTTTGGGTGACAAACATCAAAGACAGTTAGCCCCGGTTCACACTTGTGCATGTGCGGGGTTCGCATGTAATGTCGGAGCGCACTGCTCCGACATTACATGCGATCAGCTGTGCGGTGCGAGTTTAGCAAACACGCACAGGAGGCATTTTTGCAGCCGCATCAGGATCGGATCGCACAGCGGTTCACACTTGTGCGATCCGATCCTGTGCGAACTGCACGATCGCACTGCGATATGCGATCAAACTGGGGGTGTCGTTAAGATTACATTGACACCCCCAGCGTATCGCATATGGCAGTGTGAACTGCCGGGGGTGCGTGTGCGATGCGGGAACAGGCTGCGAATTCGCAGCCTTCCCGCATCGCATATATATGAACCGAGCCTCAGCTAGGAGTACAAACACCAAATCCTTTCATTCATGACCAACAGATCTCAAGAAGAAAGAATTACTGCAAGATTAAGTATAAGAATTATACTGCAACAAGTCCATAGTGCTGCTGCCATGAAAAGAACAAATATGGGGGTTTCTCCCCATTCTTTCTAGTACCCAAGGCATCGGGAGCTTTCTTGACTGACTGGGCTTGAAAAAATTTGAATGGGTACATACACAACAAAAGGTTCTAGATGGAGTCCGTGCAAACAGAGATGACGATAGTTCAGCATAAGAGCTGGTTAGAGTCAATCAACCTGGCTGATGTATACTTCCATGTACCAATCAGTGCGTAATACCAGAGACATGTGAGATTTGTAGTGACCGGCTGTTACTTCCAATTCAGGTGTTTGCCATTTTTAGAATTGGCACAGCACCAAGAACATTTTTGAACATTTTGTTGGCAGTAGTGACAGTAATTCGTATTTGGGGATAAGGCTCTACTTGGACGATGTTTTGATTGTCACAGGTGTAAGCCAGGAGCTGGAAAAGCATCACAACCTTGTCCTAGAAATCCTTTTCCAAGTTCAGTCAACTAGTGAACTAACAGGAAAGGCAGTTAAACCCTTCTTATACTATGAAGGATCTTGGAGTCGTTTTTCATGCACGAATACGTGAAGTGGTTTTCCAAAACTGCAAAATTTGCAAATTGAAGATCTGCGTACGAAGAGTCAGGGAGACAGCATTTATGTCAGCAAGGGATTGCATTGTCCCCATTGGGACATTTTACAGTGGCCATTCCAGTGCTGCCTTGGACCAGATGGCACAAGGGGGCTTTTCAAATAGCCTTCCTCAGCCAATGAGATGGGCTGCCTATGGATCAGAAGGTCTTTGCGTCTGCACAAATTAGCAAGACCTGGAGTTTTGGACACCAGTGTGCCTCTTTTATGGCATGCCTCTCAGCCCAGAGGATGGAATAATTCTGACGTCAGATGCCAGTCTGCCTCCAGTCTGAGGAGACAAGTGCAAGGCAATTGGAGCTTAGTGGAATGCAGATGCTCTGACTGTCTTAAATGTAAGGCAGTTTCTTCTAGCATTGCAAGCCTTTCAGAAACTTCTTCCAAGGGGCCCGGGAGAAGTTGATGATTGACAACAAGACAGCAGTAGCCTACATTGCCCACCGAGGGGGCACCAAGTGTCTGTCTTTTCCTGTTACTTTTAACAGTTAACGGCAGTCTAATTACTGGGAAAGCAGGATCCACTAACAGATCCGTTAGGCAAATTATTTTTTTAACAATAGGTACCTCAACTAGTATTGGCGTTCTGGGGCATTCCAGCAGTAGTTTTCATAGAGAGTCCACTGAAAACACAGCTTCTGGTATTTGTAACAAGGTACAAAGGTGAAGTGATTGAAGGTGAATTCAGAGAGCCATGGGTTTTTTCTGTTGGTGTTTGTCTTCCTCCAGTGTCCTTGATTATGAAGAATCTTCTAAAGATTTGGACAGAACACGTTGCCATACAGGTGCTTTCCACCTGCTGAGGAGGCCTTAGTTTTCATTGCCCCCCCAGGTGTCATCCGCATTACCAATCCAGTTTCCGGTCAAACAAGATCTTTTATGCCAACGTCAATGGCAGCACCCTAATCCAGTGAGACTCTTAATAGCCTGGCTATTAAATTGGCCTGCCTAAAGGTGCAGGGATTCTCATCCAAGGTGGTTCAGACCTTGGAGAAGACCACAAGACCATGAACGCTACATATAAGAGGATATGAGGGAAGTTTGTTCTGTTTGCGCAGCAAAGTTTTCTCTCCTGTGTCCCCAGCTCTAGCCAATATTCTGGACATTTTCACAATCGGCGCTTGAGGTTGGTCTGGCATACAACTCCATTAAAATACAGGTCTCTTCCTTTATCCTCTTTTTCAAGCTGCAAATGGGTGGAAGAGCCATTGAACAAATGCTTCATGCAAGCCGTAATTCATATACGACCACCAAGGAATATCCTTTTTCCCTTCATGGGACTTAGGCTTGGCTCTGAAAACACTAGTACAGGCATTCTTTTCTTTAATTGCTTCATTTCTAATGTGGTTCCCAGTTGTAAAACTGGGAACCACAGTTCCTGTGACAGCAGTTGCTTCAGACAACAGGATGTTTAAGATTGCAGCACTTTCCTGCAGAGATCACTTTTGTGTCTCTTTACTAGAAATAGTGATACTACGTCCATCTCCAAGTGGTATCCAGTTTCCAGGATAACCTGCGGGCAGTCCCTCTAAGCATGCACATGGAGTACACAGCAGGAAGATTTCAGATCCTTATACAAGTTGCTAACAGTGTACATGCAAAGGTCAAAGAAGTTAGGAAAGTGGGCAATCTTTTAATTTTGCTGTCAGGTTCTTGAGTCCTCTTCTATTGGTTTACCAGGGTGATTAGATTAGCATGCAGGAAGTAGCCTTTCTGCTCAGGAACAGGGGCAAGCTCCTTCGACCGGAGAGGTAGCAGCCTTTGGGGCAGTTATGCCAGGATTTCAGTGAAGAATAGGGATGAGCTTCAAGTTCGAGTCGAAGGTAAGTTTGACTCGAACATCGCCAATTTGATCGTTTGTCGAATGATGAACAAATGTGCTTCTTTGCGGGAAATTCGAGTTTCCCATAATGCACTGCACGCGCGCCGCGCGATTGGCCAAAGCATGCACCCTGACCCCATGCTTTGGCCAATCAAATGAACTCTGCCATAATTGGACTAAAGGCAGGCTACCTTTAGCCAATCATGGCTCAGGGGCCAAGTACACTACCCACACTACATAAAGGCTGCTCGAGCAGCCGCAGCGTGTAGTGTCATTGTGCGGGCGATCAGACAGGCATGTGATTCAGGCAGGGAGAGAGTAGTTTTTTTGGAGTCAGACAGTGCAGAGAGAAATTTCTAGCAGTGTAGGGAGGGCCAAGGTTCCTGTGTGAGGTAGGGAGAGCTGTCTTTCTTTACATCAGATACCAGTCATAGTATTGTTCATCGGTCAATTTCTGCAACATTCTAAAATATTTATAGAACTGTAGGAATAGAGATCACTGCAGATATCAGCCACAGTAACCTTTGCTCAGTTGTAGATCTTTCTATAGGGGTCACATACCTGTAGGAATAGATATCACTGCAGATATAAGTCACAGTAAACTTTGCTCAGTTGTAGATCTTTCTATAGGGGTCACATACCTGTAGAAATAGAGATCACTGCAGATATAAGCCACAGTAACCTTTGCTCAGTAGTAGATCTTTCTATAGGGGTCACATACCTGTAGGAGTAGAGATCACTGCAGATATAAGCCATAGGGATGATCAAACGGTTCGGGTCCACCATCGGTTCGACCCGAACATTGGGTGTTCGAGGTTCGGCCGAATTTAGAACTTTTTGCCCAAAAAGTTCGGAATTCGGCAACCAGAACCGCCCAAAATGCAATGCTTCAGGAAATGGGCTTTAAAAGCCCGTGATTGGACCAGAACCATTAGCAAAAGCCAATTGAGGGGCAGGAGAATGCTAGGAATGTGATTGGAGTGACTAGGGGGTCCCTAGACCAATCATTAGTGAATACGCCCCCCAGTATATAAGATCGCCCCCGCCATATTCCTAGCATTGTTATACTGGACATGGAAGAGAATGGAAGCAGTTCTGTTAATTTTACTTTAAAAGTGTCATTTAGCTATTTTTAGTGTGAGGAAAGGGATATCTAGTGTAGTTAGAGTGCTCCTTTACACTTAAGTTAGCTTCAAAAATTGAGTTTCTGTAGGGAAAGTGTTAAGTGTAAGGGGACCGTAGTGTAGGGTAGGGTTAACTGGCAGTGACTGCTATGGCAGGGTGACAAAACCCTTCCATAGCAGGGTGACCGCTATAGAGAAATGATCATTTCTCTGAATAGCTTCGTAACTGGAATATGGCTTCTCACCAGCCAAGCATTTTTTATGCTGCAGGGGCTGCCACTGCCAGTGCTTTTTTGAGGACATGTTTGATGTCAGACATGACATCTGAACATGTGTATAGGGGGTATATATAGACATATATGTCTGAATATATACCCCTAGACATATATAGGTGTGATAGTAGCAGAAATAAATGCTTGCGCTAATGAAATCATTTACAGGAATATATTTCTGCTACTATCACACCTATGTATGTCTAGGGGTATATATTCAGAAATATATGTGTATATATACCCCCTATACACATGTTCAGATGTTTTGCCTGCCTCAAAAGAACCCAAAAAAATGCCAAAAAAACGCTAGCGTAAAAAAAAAATGCCCAGGTGTGTTTTTGCTGGCATTTTTTGGGGGGTTTTGGAGGCAGGCAAAACATCTGAACATGTGTATAGGGGGTATATATAGACATATATGTCTGAATATATACCCCTAGACATATATAGGTGTGATAGTAGCAGAAATAAATGCTTGCGCTAATGAAATCATTTACAGTAATATATTTCTGCTACTATCACACCTATATATGTCTAGGGGTATATATTCAGACATATATGTGTATATATACCCCCCATACACATGTTCAGATGTTTTGCCTGCCTCAAAAGAACCCAAAAAAAATGCCAAAAAACCGCTAGCGTCAAAAAAAAAAATGCCCAGGTGTGTTTTTGCTGGCATTTTTTGGGGGGTTTTGGAGGCAGGCAAAACATCTGAACTTGTGCACAGTACCACTATACACAAGTTCAGATGTTTTTCCTGACTGCAAAGATCCCAAAAAAATGCCTTCTATTAAACCGGCAAGGTGTTACAGGAGCGAAGCAAACCCCCTGTCAGAAAGTTTTCTAATGCAAACGATCTTTTTTTTTTCTGGTTCTGGACATGCTACAGAGCTGAAACTTCACATGTACACTTTTTAGACCCCCCAGATCTGAAATCCAAAGTAAAAATCAAAAAATTTCTTTAAAAAAAAAAAAAAAAAAAATGTTTTCAATAATTGGCTTTTTTATCAAAAATGACAATTTTTAAGAACTTTGTTTTGTGTGATTTTGTGTCTGGGGGGTCTAAAAGGTGTACCTGTGAAGTTTCAGCTCTGTAGCATGTCCAGAACCAGGAAAAAAAGATCATATAGGTGTTAAAGTTAAAGGAGGGTCCCGACCCACATCCCTGTTCTACTGAAAAATTATCTTTTTTTTTTTTCATGGTTCTGGACATGCTACAGAGCTGAAACTTCACATGCACACCTTTTAGACCCCCCAGATACTAAATCCAAAGTAAAAATCAAAAAATCTCTTTTTTTTTTTTCAATAATTGGCTTTTTTATCAAAAATGACAATTTTTAAGAACTTTTTTTTGTGTAATTAATAGTTAATGGGGCATGACCCAGAACCCTAGGCACTTTTTAGGGGCATTTATTGGGTTTCAGGGCTTCAAAATGGTGTTTTTTTATTACCGAAGTTCGGGTCCCATTGATTTCAATGGGGTTCTGAAATCCGAACCGAACTTTTGGAAAATTCGGGTGTTCTGGTCGAACTGAACTTTTCAAAAGTTCGATCATCCTTAATAAGCCACAGTAACCTTTGCTCATTTGTACATCTTTCTATAGGGGTCACATACCTGTAGGAATAGAGATCGCTGCAGATATAAGCCACAGTAACCTTTGCTCAGTTGTAGATCTTTCTATAGGGGTCACACACCCTGTCCTGGGACCAATCCTGTTTAATTTATTCATAAATGATCTAGAGGAGGGGATATCTAGTACAATCTCAGTATTTGCAGATGATACTAAATTAGGCATGCCAATATCTTCTATGCAGGATGTGGAAATCTTGCAAGCAGACCTGAACAAAATAACGGGGTGGGCAACTACATGGCAGATGAGATTTAATGTAGAAAAATGTAAAGTAATGCACTTGGGGGCCAGAAACCAGAAAGCAAGCTACTCACTAGGGGGGGAACCTCTGGGTGAGTCTAGGATGGAAAGGGACCTGGGGGTACTGGTAGACAACAGGCTTGGCAGTGGCATGCAATGCCAAGCCGCCGCAAGCAAAGCCAACAGAATACTGGGTTGTATAAAAAAGGGGATTTAATCCAGAAATAAAGAGATTATTCTTCCACTCTACAAGACTCTGGTCCGGCCACATCTGGAGTATGCTGTTCAGTTCTGGGCACCGGTCCTCAGGAAGGATGTGCTGGAACTGGAGAAAGTCCAGAGAAGGGCAACAAAAATAATTAGGGGGATGGAGGACATCAGCTATGAGGAAAGACTACAAGCACTGAACCTATTCTCTATGGAGAAGAGACGATTGAGGGGGGATATGATATCAATGTACAAATACTGTACTGGCGACCCTAGCATAAGGAACAAACTATTCAGAGAAAGGAGATACAATAAGACACGTGGCCACTCACTAAAACTTGAGGAAAGGCGGTTTAACCTTAAAGTGCATAAGGGGTTCTTCACTGTAAGAGCGGTAAGGATGTGGAATTCTCTTCCACAAGCAGTCGTATCAGCAGGGAGCATTGATAGTTTCAAAAAACTATTGGATGGACACCTTAAAGACCACAACATACAGGGGTATACAATGTACGGTTAAAAGTAAACACACACACACATCATAGGTTGAACTGGATGGACTTATGTCTTTTTTCAACCTCAACTATGTATGTAACACACCTGTAGGAATAGAGATCACTGCAGATATAAGCCACAGAAACATTTGCTCAGTTGTAGATCTTTCTATAAGGGTCACATCCCTGTAGGAGTAGAGATCACTGCAGATATAAGCCACGGTAACCTTTGCTCAGTTGAAGATCTTTCTATAGGGGTCACATACCTGTAGGAATAGAGATCACTGCAGATATAAGCCACAGTAACCTTTGCTCAGTTGTATATATTTCTATAGGTGTTACAGACCTGTAGGAATAGTGATAGCTGCAGATTTCAGCCACAGTAACCTTTGCTCAGTTGTAGATCTTTCTATAGGGGTCACATACCTGTAAGAAAAGAGATCACTGCAGATATAAGCCACAGTAACCTTTGCTCAGTTGTAGATCTTTCTATAGGGGTCACAGACCTGTAGGAATAGAGATCACTGCAGATATAAGCCCCAGTAACCTTTGCTCAGTTGTAGATCTTTCTATAGGGGTCACATACTTGTAGTAGTAGAGATCACTGCAGATTTCAGCCACAGTAACCTTTGCTCAGTTGTAGATCTTTCTATAGGGGTCACATACCTGTAGGAATAGAGATCACTGCAGATGTAAGCCACAGTAACCTGTGCTCAGTTGTAGATCTTTCTATATGGGTCACATACCTGTAGGAATAGAGATCACTGCCGATATAAGCCACAGTAACCTTTGCTCGTTGTAGATCTTTCTATAGGGGTCACATACCTGTAGGAATAGAGATCACTGCAGATATAAGCCACAGTAACCTTTGCTCAGTTGTAGATCTTTCTATAGGGGCCACATACCTGTAGGAATAGAGATCACTGCAGATATAAGCCACAATAAGCTTTACTCAGTTGTAGATCTTTCTATAGGGGTCACATACCTGTAGGAATAGAGATCACTGCAGATATAAGCCACAGTAACCTTTGCTCAGTTGTAGATCTTTCTATAGGGGTCACATACCTGTAGGAATAGAGATCACTACAGATATAAGCCACAGTAACCTTTGCTCAGTTGTAGATCTTTCTATAGTGGTCACATACATGTAGGAGTAAAGATCACTGCAGATATAAGCCACAGTAACCTCCTTTGCTCAGTTGTAGATCTTTCTATAGGGGTCACATACCTGTAGGAATAGAGATCACTGCAGATATAAGCCACAGTAACCTTTGCTCAGTTGTAGATCTTTCTATAGTGGTCACATACATGTAGGAGTAAAGATCACTGCAGATATAAGCCACATTAACCTTTGCTCAGTTGTAGATCTTTCTATAGGTGTCACATACCTGTAGAAGTAGAGATCGCTGCAGATATAAGCCACAGTAACCTTTGCTCAGTTGTAGATCTTTCTATAGGGGTCACATACCTGTAGTAGTAGAGATCACTGCAGATTTCAGCCACAGTAACCTTTGCTCAGGTGTAGATCTTTCTATAGGTGTTACAGACCTGTAGGAATAGAGATCACTGCAGATATAAGCCACAGTAACCTTTGCTCAGTTGTAGATCTTTCTATAGGGGTCACATACCTGTAGGAATAGAGATCACTGCAGATATAAGCCACAGTAACCTTTGCTCAGTTGTAGATCTTCCTATAGGGGTCACATACCTGTAGAAGTAGAGATCACTGCAGATATAAGCCACAGTAACCTTTGCTCAGTTGTAGATCTTTCTATAGGGGTCACATACCTGTAGGAGTAGAGATTATTGCAGATATAAGCCACAGTAACCTTTGCTCAGTTGTAGATCTTTCTATAGGTGTCGCATACCTGTAGAAGTAGAGATCACTGCAGATATAAGCCACAGTAACCTTTGCTCAGTTGTAGATCTTTCTATAGGGGTCACATACCTGTAGGAGTAGAGATCACTGCAGATATAAGCCACAGTAGCCTTTGCTCATTTGTAGATCTTTCTATAGGGATCACATACCTGTAGGAATAGAGATCACTGCAGATATAAGCCACAGTAACCTTTGCTCAGTTGTAGATCTTTCTATAGATGTTACAGACTTGTAGAAATAGAGATCACTGCAGATATAAGCCACAGTAACCTTTGCTCAGTTGTAGATCTTTCTATAGGGATCACAGATCATCCATCTATAGGATTATAGATTACATCAGATATCAGTGAGAGTATTGATAATCGGTCACTTGCGTACATCTATAACCACCACAGCTCATCTATAGGGCTATATATTACATCATATCAGGCCATTGAGTATATATTGGTCAGTTGCGTATACCCTATATTGTTCTGTATCAACATCATATCCGAAAGGCCGACAAGGAGAGGCCGATGCTCATAGGCCATGAAAGAGGGCAAGCAGCCTCTGTGTCCATTGTGAAAAGTGGTGGTCACATTCGACATTCAACACTGTAGAAAGAAATACTGTCCCAGCCATTCATATGCTCAACGTCTTAATGCTAGATTGGCCAAATTGCTAGCATTACAGTTGCTGCCTTTTCAGCTGGTAGACTCTGCTCCCTTTCACGAATTTGTGGAATGTACTGCACTACAGTGGCAGGTCCCAAAAAGGCATTACTTTTCAAGTAAGGCCATTCTGACTCTCTACAGTCATGTGGAAGGTAGTGTTTTGGCCTTGTTGGACAAAGTGGTCAGCAGGAAGGTGCACATTACTGCTGACCCTTGGTCCAGCAGGCATGGACAGGGACGTTACATTTCTTTCACGGCGCACTGGGTAACTCTGCTGGCAGCTGGGAAGGATGCAGAACAGGGTTCGGTCTTGCAGCTTGTTTTGCCACCACGCCTCCAAAAATCTGGTGCTGGTTCTGCCACATCTGGCTACTCCACCATGACATCCTCCTCCCCCTCTTCCTCCATGTCCTCTTCTGCACAATTCTTCTCTGCAGCAGCAGTGCTCCCTAAGCGTTCAAGGGGGTTCGCAAGCAGGCTAAAAGATGCCAAGCTGTGCTTCAGTTGGTCTGTCTAGGGGATAGGAGTCACACCGGTGCAGAGATTCTGTCAGCTCTGCAAGGGCAGGCTCAGAGATGGTTGACGCCAGAACAGCTTGAGGCAGGAATGGTTGTATGCGATAATGGCACCAACCTTCTCTCCGCCCTCCGACAGGGACACTTGATGCATGTTCCATGCTTGGCACATGTTCTGAATCTGGCGGTGCAGCGTTTCTTGAGAAGATAACCGGGCTTCTAAGATCTCCTGAGGCAGGCCAGGAAAGTCTGTGGCCATTTCCGCCTTTTGTTCAATGCCAGTGCTCGCTTATCTGACATTCAACGGGAATTCAACCTGCCCACCAACCGCCTCATTTGTGACATGCCCACCAGGTGAAACTAAACGTTGGTAATGCTGCAGCGGCTGCACAAGCAGCAGAGGGCCATCAATCAGTACCTGTGTGAGTATCAAGGACAGGGTCAGGGGAGTTTGGCTTTTTTTCGCCACACCAGTGGCTTTTGCTTAAGGTTGCACCTGTCACCATTTGAGGAGGCCACTTGGATGGTGAGCCAGGACGATGCATGCATCAGTGACACTATCCCGCTAGTCTACCTGCTGGAGCACACGCTGCGTGGAATCATGGACAGGGCACTTGAGGCAGAACAGTGGCAGGAAGAGGAGGACTTCCTTTCCTCACATGGCCCCCTTTATGCAGATATCATTCCTGCAGGGCCACAAAACACACAGGAGAAGGAGGAGGAGGAGGACTAGGATTTCGGAAGCATGGATATAGAGGAAGAGGATAGCATACAGCAGTCTACAAGGGATGGTTTTGATTCCCCAGAAACGACAGGAGTTGTACGTGGTTGGGGAGAGGTTGCTCCTGCTGACAATGTCATCCTTAGTGACCCAGAGGACTCAGAAGCTCATGCCTCCTCCAACTTACGTTGCATGGGCTCCCTGATTCTGAAAATCCTGCAAAAGGACCCGAGGATTTGTGCTATCAAGGAGAGGGATAATTACTGGTTGGCAACCCTTCTTGATCCACATTACAAGGGTAAAGTTGCAGAGCTCATCCTGCCTTTCCAGACACTGGGAGGTCAACATTCTCTGGACGTGTTTCTGAGGCATCGTTCAGCCAAAGGAGGAGCGGTGGAGAAGGCGGCCGGCTGACCGATGCCTTTAAACAGTTAATTTGTCCTCAGCAGCACCCAGGGCTGTTAGGTTTAAGCAACCATTGCCAGCGTCTCCATCATATGGTGCATGATTATCTAGGCGCAAGAGCAGACTTGGAGACCTTTCCAGCTACGCATCCACTGGCTTACTGGGTCTTGAGGATGGACCACTGGCCAGTACTTGCTTAATATGCAATGGAGCTACTGGCCTGTCCTGCTTCCAGCGTGTTTGCGGAACAGACATTCAGTGCTGCTGGAGACTTTGTGACGGACAAAAGAGTGCCACTGTCCATAGACTCTGTTGATCAGCTGACTTTCATCAAAATGAACCAGTCCTGGATCAACAAGAGCTATCAGGCCCCTGATGCTGATGTAACAGATTGAATTTGCTAGGGGTCTGCCATCTCTTGAAGACTGCATATGCTGCCTATCCTATTCCTCTTCCTTGATTCTGCTAGCTTCCAACAATGTTTTTGGTTTAGGTCACTACCAACCCCCAAGGCCTCATTTTTCTGTACTTGTATGACAGGTGCATACAATTTAAATGTCGCATGTAATTTTTAACAACAGGCCCTGTCCCTGTGCCCTGCTAACTGTGAGGGGTTACGGTGTTCAGGCACCACCAACACCAAAGGCCCAATTTTTGACACTTGTATAGCACATGCAATTTCAAATTTGCATGGAATTCTTACCAGCAGGTCCCATTCCTGCACCCCCCAAGAGTAACTGCGAGGCCTTGGTTACTGTTCTCAGGCACCACCATACGACAAAGGCCCAATTTTTGGCACTTGTATAGCACATGCGATTTCACATTTGCATGGAATTCTTACCAGCAGGTCCCATTCCTGCACCCAGCAAGAGTAACTGCGAGGCCTTGGTTATGGTGTTCAGGCACCACATACGGCAAAGACCCAATTTTTGCAACTTGCATAGCAAATGCGATTTCACATTTGCATGGAATTCTTACCAGCAGGTCCCATTCCTGCACCCACCAAGAGTAACTGCGAGGCCTTGGTTACGGTGCTCAGGCACCACCATACGGCAAAGGCCCAATTTTTGGCACTTGTATAGCACATACGATCTCAAATTTGCATTGAATTCTTACCAGCAGGTCCCATTCCTGCACCCACCAAGAGTAACTGCGAGGCCTAGGTTACAGTGCTCAGGCACCACCATACGGCAAAGGCCCAATTTTTGGCACTTGTATAGCACATGCGATTTCACATTTGCATGGAATTCTTACCAGCAGGTCCCATTCCTGCACCTACCAAGAGTAACTGTGAGGCCTTGGTTACAGTGCTCAGGCGCCACCATACGGCAAAGTAAATAGTCACCAGCGTTTATCCTAATATGTAGTAGGATTTTTTACATCCTTGTTCTATGCTTATCATGATATGTATTTGTAACATTTCGCATTGAGATATATGTCTTCTCATTGTAGATTTTAATCTAAATAATTGTTTTCAATAAATTGTATTTTATGAAAATCGTGCTTGTAAAGTCCCTGCCTGGTTCACACACAAAATTCACCATACGGCAAAGGCCCAATTTTTGGCACTTGTATAGCACATGCGATTTCACATTTGCATGGAATTCTTACCAGCAGGTCCCATTGCTGCACCCACCAAGAGTAACTGCGAGGCCTTGGTTATGGTGCTTAGGCACCACCTTCCGCAAAGGCCCAATTTTTGGCACTTGTATAGCACATGCAATTTCAAATTTGCATGGAATTCTTACCAGCAGGTCCCATTCCTGCAACGACCAAGAGTAACTGCGAGGCCTAGGTTACGGTGTTCAGGCACCACATACGGCAAAGACACAATTTTTGGCACTTGTATAGCACATGCGATTTCAAATTTGCATGGAATTTTTACCAGCAGGTCCCATTCCTGCACCCAGCAAGAGTAACTGCGAGGCCTTGGCTACGGTGCTCAGGCACCACCTTCCGCAAAGGCCCAATTTTTGGCACTTGTATAGCACATGCGATTTCAAATTTTCATGGAATTCTTACCAGCAGGTCCCGTTCCTGCACCCAGTAAGAGTAACTGCGAGGCCTTGGTTACAGTGTTCAGGCACCACATACGGCAAAGGCCCATTTTTTGGCACTTGTATAGTACATGCGATTTCAAATTTGCATGGAATTCTTACCAGCAGGTCCCATTCCTGCACCCAGCAAGAGTAACTGCAAGGGCTTGGTTACGGTGCTCAGGCACCATCTTCTGCAAAGGCCCAATTTTTGGCACTTGTATAGCACATCAGATTTCAAATTTGCATGGAATTCTTACCAACAGGTCCCATTCCTGCACCCACCAAGAGTAACTGCGAGGGGTTACGGTGTTCAGGCACCATCAACAAGCAAGACCCAATTTTTCTGCACCCGTATGACAAGTACATGCGATTTAAAACTTGTATGTATATTTGTATATGATATTTTTGGCTTAACCGCTTGCCGCCCGCCCGCCGTCATATTACGGCGGAGCGGTGCGACCATTGTTCTGGGCCGCCGTCATATGACGGCGGCCCATTCAGGCAGGGCAGGCGCGCGATCGTGTGTGCGCCGCCCTGCACTGCCGGTGTCGGCGTGTCCCCGGGACACAGCCCGTCACCGGCAGGGGGGAAACAGTCAATGGGCATGGCTGTTTCCCACGTGATCGGCTGTGTTCCAATGACACAGCCGATCACAATAGAGGAGCCAAGAAGATGACCGCGCATGCGCGATCACAGCCTATCACAAAATGTAAACACAGAGCAGTAACTCACTGTTACTAGCTCTTCTCCCCTCACACAGTTTCCAGTGTGAGGAGAGCAGAGCCAGAAACAGTGAGTTACTGCTCTGTACACCTGTCACAATGTAAAAGCACAAAAATAAATGTCCCCACACAGTCCTCAGCCCCCCCCCAATTGCACCTGTCACCCAACAGTCACCTCATCAGTGCCCAGAAATTGACACCCATAAGGCTACGTTCACATGTGAGCGTAGCGATCGCGGGCAGAATCACATTGATTCTGCCCGCGATCCGGAAATCATAGCTTCATAGCTTCCGGAAATCATAGGTACAAGAGCTTCTTTGGGGCGTCATGCGTTGTTTGCGCGATGTTACCGCAATTCAGCAGGCGGAAATCGCGGCAACATCGCACAGCGTTTGGGGTGCTATTGCAAATCACGGGCAACGCACAGGCGTTCCGTGATTTGCTATGATTTCCGGATCGCGGGCAGAATCGCGGTGATTCTGCCCGCGATCGCTACGCTCACATGTGAACATAGCCTAAAGTTCACCGGTCACCAGAGACTGCCATCAGTACCGCCGCGCACCATCGCCCTTCACCTGTCACCCATGGGTGACCATCGCCCGTCACCTGTCACCCCATCAATCACCGTCACCTGTCACCCCATCAGTCATCGTCACCTGTCACCCCATCAGTCGTCACCTGTCACCCCATCAATCATCGTCACTTGTCACCCCATCAGTGATCGTCATCTGTCACCCCATCAATCATCGTCACTTGTCACCCCATCAATCATCGTCACTTGTCACCCCATCAGTGATCGTCATCTGTCACCCCATCAGTGTTCGTCATCTCTCACCCCATCAATCATTGTCACCTGTCACCCCATCAGTGATCGTCATCTGTCAACCCATCAATCATCGTCGCCTGTCACCCCATCAGTCATCGTCATCTGTCACCCCATCAGTCATCGTCATCTGTCACCCCATCAGTCATCGTCACCTGTCACCCCATCAGAGATCATCACTTGTCACCCCATCAGTCGTCACCTGTCACCCCATCAATCATCGTCACTTGTCACCCCATCAGTGATCGTCATCTGTCACCCCATCAATCATCGTCACTTGTCACCCCATCAATCATCATCACTTGTCACCCCATCAGTGATCGTCATCTGTCACCCCATCAGTGATCGTCATCTCTCACCCCATCAATCATTGTCACCTGTCACCCCATCAGGGATCGTCATCTGTCAACCCATCAATCATCGTCGCCCGTCACCCCATCAGTCATCGTCATCTGTCACCCCATCAGTCATCATCATCTGTCACCCCATCAGTCATCGTCACCTGTCACCCTATCAGTCATCGTTACCTGTCAACCCATCAGTCATCGTCATCTGTCAACCCATCAGTGACCGTCACCTGCCACCTATCAGTCACCTGCCACCCATCAGTGATCATCCGCAGTCAACCGTCACCCGTCGCACAGCCCATCACAGCCAGCATGTCAAAAAGGATGTACAAAAGCGAGGAGGCCCTTCAGGTCCTCTCCATGACGAGGAGAGCACCGGGGAGCTCTCATCAGTATCCGAATCCATATCCGAATCCGATTCGGAATTTGAAATCACTAATAGTAGCAGATCGGAGATGGACTCGGACTATTCCTGTACACTTTCCTTTATAGAATGTATTTTGGGGTGCAATTTTTGCTATATACATGCAACCACTTACCGACTATATACGTCGGCCATTTAAAGCTAAATACTGGGGTTATGGCAGCAGATAGCTGGTATTTTTTTAAACGGCGGGCGGTTGACTTTCAGATAGGGGTGGTCCCAGTGGCGGATTCGCCGCGGAATTACCCTTCCGGTGCAGGGGAAGAGGTGCCCCCCTCCCGCCGCGTCCCAGACATTTTCCCAGCTTACCGGACCCGCCGGCAGCACGGAAAACTATCCGGTCCCGGATCCTCAGAGACAGGAAGTCGAGTGAGGGCAAGATGGCCCTCACTCGACTCTATGGTCTTGGAGGACCGGAGCTACGTCAAAAGTCGTTTAAAGGGCAGCTTTTTTTTTTTTTTCTTTTTCAACAATTTTTTTTTTTTCTTTTTTAGTGTAGTTGTGAGGTGTGAGGTCTTTTTGACCCCAGATCTCACAATAAAGAGGACCTGTCATGCCTATTTCTATTACAAGGGATGTTTACATTCCTTGTAATAGGAATAAAAATGATTAACATTTTTTTTTAAAAAACTGTGTAAAATAAAATAAAAATAAATAAAATAAAAAGGTATAAAAAAAAAAATGAAAGCGCCCTGTCCCCGTTAGCTTGCGCGCAGAAGCGAATGCATACGCAAGTCCCGCCCACATATGTAAACGGTGTTCAAACCACACATGTGAGGTATCGCCGCGATCGTTAGAACGAGAGCAATAATTTGAGCCCTAGACCTCCTCTGTAACTCTAAGCTAGTACCCTGTAGAAATTTTTAAAATGTTGCCTATGGGGATTTTTAAGTACCAATGTTTGGCACCATTCCGTGAGCGTGCGCAATTTTGAAGCATGACATGTTGGGTATCTAATTACTCGGCGTAACATTATCTTTCACATTATGGAAAAAAATTGGGCTAAATTTACTGTTTTCTTATATTTTAATTAAAAAAAGTGAATATTTTTCAAAAAAATTGCATTTGGAAGACTGCTGCGCAAATATGGTGTGATAAAAAATATTGCAACGATCTCCATTTTATTCTCTAGGGTCTCTGCTAAAAAAAAAATATATAATGTTTGGGGGTTCTAAGTAGTTTTCTAGCAAAAAAAATGATTTTAGCTTGTAAACACCCCGTGTAAAAAATAGGCCCAGTCTTAAAAGTGGATAAATGGACAACTTTGTGTAAAGTGCTACTTGGATGTTAGGCCTCTTTATGTGGCCAGGCTGTGTAAAAGTGTTACACATGTGGTATAGGAGAGACCTAAAAATGGCTGTCCACCAACGTTTACCATCCAACCTGACAGAACTGGAGAGGATCTGCAAGGAGGAATGGCAGAGGATCCCCAAATCCAGGTGTGAAAGACTTGTTGCATCTTTCCGAAAAAGACTCCTGGCTGTATTAGATCAAAAGGGGGCTTCTACTAAATACTGAGCAAAGGGTCTGAATACTTAGGACCATGTGATATTTCAGTTTTTCTTTTTTAATAAATCTGCAACAATGTCAACAATTCTGTGTTTTTCTGTCAGTATGGGGTGCTATGTGTACATTCATGAGGAAGAAGAATGAACTTAAATGATTTTAGCAAATGGCTGCAATATAACAAAGAGTGAAAAATTTAAGGGGGTCTGAATACTTTCCGTACCCACTGTATGAGAGATTTCTAGCCCTTAACTTGACTTTACAAGCTAGGTGTGCTGTCAGCAAGTTCTGCAAAGTATGGGACGAGACATATAAATAATTTTTGTCTTTGGCAGCTTATCTTTGATTGTTCGTGTTTCTTTTCATGTGTTCTCTCTCGCCCATTTTTCAGTTAGTTATTTCACACTGTGTGCTGACGTAAGGTAGGGCCAAGAATACAGAATATTATCAAATACTTACCGTAATTTTCCTTTCCCGGCCTATCCTCGCATCAGCACAGGACTTCCTCACTAGTGGCCTGTCGCAGGCTAGGTTATCGAACACTTCAGTGTGGGATGGTCTGTCTTTTATTTAGCTAGAAAGAGGTGGTCCTGTGGGCTCCAGAGGAGGCGTAAATCCATTGTGTGCTGATGTGAGGATAGGCCAGTAAAGGAAAATTACGGTAAGTATTTGATAACAATTTTCTATATTTGCCGCTTCTATGTGCACTTGTGATTGAGCCTTTGGCTGTTCTCCAGTAAACCATAGCAGATTCCCCCCCACAGCCAACATCTGGCAAAGAAAATGTCTTTATTTTCAGATGATGCTTTGTTGTATCTTGATGGTGCTGAAGCCTACTTTCATAATCTGATGCGGGTGGTGGAGGAGTTCAGGGATGTCTCAGACCTACAAGTTGGATGGGACAAGTCGCTGGCTTTTCCTATTGGCCCAGCATTGCCTTATGATTACTTACACTGGTCAAATTTACAGGTTTCCCATACTTTTTGGTATTTAGGTATGGAAATTCATTCTGAAGTTGCCCCCATAGTTACACAAATGGAAGCCAAGCTCTGCTCTGTACTTGGTCCTCTTTGACGCTTAATTTGATTGATTGTATTAATTGTCTTTAGGGTAGCCCCCGGTATTTTTGCCTAATTTTCAACATATTGAGTCTACCTTATCCTCCTTCCTCTGGAATGATGCACAGCCTCCCATGGCCAGATCCTCCCTACAGGCCCCCAAATGTGATGGAGGCCTGGCCTTTTGAAATCTCCGTAATTATATCATTGCATCTCAGCTTACTTTTGTATATGACTGTTTCCACTCCACTTCCCTGAGCACTTGCACTACCCTTTTATCTGAATTCTATGGTCCAATGAAATCCATAGGACTTCTGTCTCTCGATACTCCAGATTCTCTCTTTTGGATGTATGTTTTGGCCTGAAGGTGGAAACATGCTCTCCTTGACCACCTCAGGGGTGTCACCCCATGCCCCGTTGTAGTTAAATCCGAACTTCCACCCCTAATTCGACTTGGTGGGGTTGCCTTAGTATCACTCTTGTTTCTCATCTGTTCTCAAACAATATTTTTGTTTCTTTTGCGAAACTGAAGGACTGTCATGTTGTGGATAATATGTTTTTAAATGTTTGTTGCCATCCAGGTACAGTTTGGTGCTCTGACCCTGGTGCTCTCGGAATCTCCACTGGAGGAGCTACTATCTTACCCAGACATCAGTAAGTTAGTTACCCTTTTATCTGAATTCTACGGTCCTGCCTCTTCACTAAAGTGTGAAATCCATAGGACTTCTGTCTCTCGATACTCCAGATTCTCTCTTTTGGATGTATGTTTTGGCGTGAAGGTGGAAAAATGCTCTCCTTGACCACCTCAGGGGTGTCACCCCATGCCCCGTTGTAGTTAAATCCGAACTTCCACCCCTGATTCGACTTGGTGGGGTTGCCTTAGTATCACCCTTGTTTCTCACCTGTTCTCAAACAATATTTTTGTTTCTTTTGCAAAACTGAAGGACTGTCATGGTGTGGATAATATGTTTTTAAATATTTGTTGCCATCCAGGTACAGTTTGGTGCTCTGACCCTGGAGCTCTCGGAATCTCCACTGGAGGAGCTACTATCTTACTCAGACATCAGTAAGTTAGTTACTACTATCTACAACTGTCTTCAATTGACTGAGGCTAACCCTTTCCGTGTTTCCTATTGCAAATGACTTGCATCGGTACCCGGGCTTCCTAAAGAAGGTTGGGATGAAGCCATTAAAGTTTGTTTTCAAGATAATATTAGCACAGCTGATAGGCTTAGACAATTTAAGATAATTCCGTCATCTTCATTATACCCTGGCCAGACATGGGGTTTGGGTCTTCTGCCACTTGTCCTCATTGTGAACTCGGGGGTGCGGACCTATTCCTCATGCTTTTGGTTGGTTCACTGTTGTGTAATTATTGGGGGGGGGACTTGTTTTCTTTCTTTGAAACAACTCTCTATCTTCCATTGCCTCCGACCCCAGAAGTAGGTATTTTAAATTACTTTTTACCTCGGACTCCTTCTGACCTGTATTACTTTGGCACCTTTGGGTAGGAAGACCTGGACACAGGATTGAAGGCTTCATCCCACCCAGGCCTGGACTGGGACAATAAACCAAATTACAAGAATAATAACAAGAAGAATAAAGACAGTATCTGGCTAAGCCCATAGTGTATCCTAAGCACATTGTGTATCCTACATGAAGTGCGTAGCCTGATATATCTTTATTCCACCTCCAATGGGTGGTCTAGGCTACCAGTCTACTGTCCCTCCCTGAATGCTGGCATCCTCTACTGAGCGCCACAAGAGGTGACACAGCGCAGCAGGAGGATTACTCGAGCAGAGTATGTTCCTGCCCATGTGACAGTCCCTCACTGGAGGCCTGCACCATACACAATATGGAAGTAGAAAACAGAATCTGACTACAGACATTGTGTAACAGATTTTGTTTTTTTGTCTTCCTCCGCCGAGCTTTTACAGGTAGCTACCACTAAGCACTGGCATCATGTTCCATGGTGAGGCCAAAGAGAGTCCTGCTCAGTCCTAGAGGCCCACATGGCTTGCGGCAAACAGAGACCTGCGGGTGAGAGCCAGGTGCATGATATATGCAGTATAATTGCATATTTCATGTTGCGGTTTTCACCCTCTAGAGCTCTCTGTCACATTAGCCAGTTTGTTAGGAAATGGGGCCCTGGTCCACCAGGTACAGTAAATGCCCTGTGGGCCCTATGGCCAGTGCGGGCCTGGTCCCACCCAAGACACTTTAAAGCCTTCAAGCTCCAGGCCTTAATTTGAGATTACAAAAGCCAGAGAAGGCTGTAAACACGATTTTCTCCGCTCACAATAATCACTTCGGAGCCCCGCACTATGCATAATTGTGATTCCTGTGTGGCTGTCACAGTGCTCACATGATCAGCAGCTGGTCCTGTTCACCCTCAATTATTTGTATAAACGGAGAACTGTCTTTGACGTCCATGGGCGCATATGTGCCACGTGTGGGCGTTAAAGTCTACCCTCTTTGCCACCGCACATATGTGTATGTGAGCAGAAGTAGGTTAAGTAGTGGGTTTTTATGTATGGATTATTTTTGGAAGATAAAGAATTTTATTGTTAATTTAAAGTGGTAAAAAAAAAAAAAAAATTTAATATATTTCAGCTTCTCAATCATTAGATGTGGTGGCTACATTCGTTTTCTTTTTCAGGTTTTTTTCCCTCGGTTTTCACCTGGTGATCCGGCCAGTAAGACACCTTCTGTATTAGAGTGCCCTCACTTTGGATGAAGGAGCACAGGGGGCACCTTTGGACAACAGCATTTTCAGTCTGGTGGGAGGGGAGTGTTAGATAGAGTAGCACAGTGAGGCAATGCACCACACAAAGAGCAGGTGCATTTTGTTTTGCAGGAACTGCAATTTACAGTGCATTGCCACAATGCAGATGTGTGAATGGCCCCTAAATGTATGTGTTCAAAAAATACAAATGCATCAAAAAACTAGATTTAAAGTTGAAAGAACTTTATTGTTTCTGATTGGATACGGATTATAAGCAGGAGCATTTATGTAAAGAGGTACATATTTATAATATGTATTACGTATAATATTTATAGATAAAAGTGAGGTTGGCAAATGAAACTCCAGAAATGTTTTCTAGACTTAAAGTACTTAAATGCAATGGTGGAACAAATGGTGTGCAGCAATCCACCTGCTACAGATAAGCAGTTTTAATTGGTTGCTAAGGGTGTTTGCCATCACTGCAAATTCCTTTTACTTATTTATTTATTTTTAACCGTTCCAAAAATATCCTCATTATTTTAATTGTTAGAATGTCAAGACACCCACAACAGGTTTTATTTTTTTTTTATGTAACAAATATGCAAAACTGAGAAATAAAAGATTACTTTCTAAATTCTAAAAGATTACAATTATAGTAATTATAGTAATTCTGGTATAGTAAGTTAAAGCGGTAATAAACCCAAAACCAAAAATGTAATATTCACTGCAGCTTAAAAGTAAAGGTAAGCTGCACACCAAAACATAGCTCTTCTATTTCATTCGTCAAAAGATGAAAACTGCATACATTAATGTCTCCTACCCCCAAAGCCCCCTTCCTTCACGCGTTTCACCACTACTGGCTTTTTTTTTTTTATAACCGGTTTTCACCTGATGATCTGGCCAGTAACACACCTCCTATATTAGAATGCCCCCACTCTGGATGAAGAAGAACATGGACACTTTTGCACAGCAACATTGTCAATCTTGGGAGTAGGGGAATGTTGGATGTACTAGCAGATTTAGATACACTAACAAATTAATGCCAAACTCCAGCTCACTCTGCAGTTACACAAGCAGTTACAGCCACAGCTTTTTTTTCTTTTAGGGTAAAGGTTTTACATGAATAAAAGCTTATCACTGTAAGCACCCCTGTCTGTGGTTAATGGTTTGTCTCAACACTCTTATCCATTATATTTGCAGGAGAGCTTGTTCTGTTGAAAAACAACAGACTCACTGGCCATATCACCTGGTGGAAATAAAACGAAGCCTAAAAAGGAAAACAAATGCAGCTATCACATCTAAGAATTGTTAAGTATATATTAAATGTTTGTTTATAGGTTTCTTTCCGCTTTAAAGCTGTGGTTAAGAATGAGATAGTGTGTATTAAAATGGACCTTTTACCCACCAGGAAATAAGCCTTTTGTGCTAAGTCCTTCTGGCGCATTTAGAAAAACATCACAATGTTCATCTGAAACACTGCATTTAGCAGCAAACACCACCTACTTACGCCTCTCCATAGCTCCTGGTGACATTGTCTGCGCCACCCAGCTGTCTTCTGGGAAGGCTACTTCACCAGTTCCATTCAGGCAGCTTTTGGAGCTAAAATCCAAGATCTCGCCTACTCCTACATAGAGTTTTTTCTTTAGTGTGCAGGAGGCAGATTCCATTTTAATGAACAAATGAAAGAAATCCTGCAATCCTGTAATTCAGACCATATATTTGTTATTTCCTTCTGCACACATGACATATGGACATGCAAACAATCAGTGAGCTGGCCCAAGAAGCAGGAAAAAGCCAAACACAATGACGTAGGGAAAACAAAATAATGGTGCGGGCTTTGGTGGTGTCGCGAGGGCAGGATCGTAGGATCTACTAAAGCGAGTGAGAGGCAAGGTAGGTAGTTCATTATGTTTTATTGGTAGAACATACTTTTATAAAGAAAAAGTAAAGAAAAGAAATGAGAAGTGTGCATGTTGAGAGGGGGGCTGTGGTGGTCCACTTTAAGGAAAAGTAATTTTTTTTTGTAAGTCTATAGGTGGACGCTCTGTGATCTCCCAAAATAATCCATTAGAAACTGATCCTGGAGGGGAAAATTAACTGTTCTAATTGGTTTTCCAAGCTATTTGATGCTTAGTGAAATTGCACTGAAGACAGCCCTATAAAATCAGATTCATGAGTCTCATGAGTTTAATGTGCAGGTGCCAATAAGGAAGGTAAGGACAGGGCTGACTGTCTAGAGTAGAGTCTAGTATTGTCATAGATGAGATGAGGGTTAATCAAGTAAGTGATAAAATGTCTTCTTTGTTCCAGTTAAATAGGCATCCTTCTTACCACCACCAGGAGGAGGGTTCAGCCAGAGTGAAAGTAAATTTGGCACATCCAATTTCCTGGTTGTTGTGGCTGAGAATTCCAGTAACTCTGTAGTTGCCCTCAGCAAGCCATGATGGCAGAGAAAAGCTGGGTATCTTAAAACTGGTGGTGGGGAGACTGTAGGAACCCTGGAATAGAGAAAAAAGAAAGAGAAAAAGATACTTTTACTGCATAGTTCAGGGGACTCTTTAAAATGCACCTGCACTCAGACCATGGCCATTGCATATTCTTAAAACAGAGCTCCACCCAAAAGGAGAAGTTCCACTTTAAGGACTCAGTCTCCGCTCCTCTTGAACAATTGGCACTTTTAGGGGCAGGTACCTGATTTTGACAGGTATCCCCTCCCACTTCCGCTCCGACTGCCTAGGCTATCAGAGCGGAAGTTCTCCTCGCTTTTTTCCTCCCTGATGTGTGCTGATGAGGCTGCAATGATGGGCACTAATGAAGCTGCAATGATGGGCACTAATGAAGCTGCACTGATGGGCACTAATGAGGCTGCACTGATGGGCACTAATGAGGCTGCACTGATGGGCACTAATGAGGCTGTACTGATAACCAGTGTAAATTCTGTATTCAGTGTGCCCTGTCAAATTGGCTCTTCTTTCCTCATTCACTGTGTCTGTGTAAGAAACAGAGAACTGATAACCGGCAAGTCTATTTACATGTGACCAGCTGTGATTGGACACAGCTGATCACATAGTAAAGGCCTGCTGTGATTGGCCCTTTACCCCGATCAGCTTCCCAATGCATCCCTTTAGGGAGCGCGTAGGAAGCACGTTCTTGGGAGGATGTCAAAGGATGCCCTCCCAAAACTGGCGAGCCACACTGTAGCCGTATATCGGCTACAGCGAGTAAGGGAGTAGGTTAACCACTTAAGCCCTGGAAGATTTTACCCCCTTCCTGACCAGGGCCTATTTTGCGATTCGGCACTGCTTGACTTTAACGGACAATTGCGCGGTCGTGCGACGCTGTACCTAAACTAATTTGACGTCCTTTTTTTCCCACAAACAGAGCTTTCTTTTGGTGGTATTTGATCACCTGTGCGATTTTTACTTTTTTGCGCTATAAACAAAAAAAGAGTGTCAATTTTGCAAAAATAACAATATTTTTCACATTTTTTTTATATGAAATTCCCCAAAAAAAAAGTAAAAATCAAAATTTTTTAACATTTTGGGGCAATTTTTTTTTTACCATATGTTTGGTAAAAAAAATCGCAAAAAGCATATTTTGATTGGTTTGCGCAAAAGTTTGCGGGACTGCGACATTGCAGCGGACAGATCGGACCCTTGACTGACATTTTTGACACTTTTGTACAGTGCTATACATATGCACTGTTACTGTAAAATTACACTGGCAGTGAAGGGGTTAACTTTTTTTTGAGAGGGAGGGGTTATGTGTGTCCCTAGGGGCGTGATTCTAACTGTGATTGGCTGTGGCTTGAGGTGTAGGAACAGTGATCAACGGTCCTACATAGTAGAACCGTATGATCACTATTCCTACACAGGGGAGAATGACAGGCGGCTTGTTTACATCAGCCGCCTGCCTTTCTCCCTTCACGGCAGACGATCGCGAGTGACCGGCGGACATCGGGTCCGCCGGTCACACGTGCGGACTCGTTCATGAACGAGCCGGGGCTGGAGCGCGCCTTCGGGGGCGCGCGCTCGCCCGCTATTGGCTCCCAGGCTAGTGACATATATATATATGTCACTTTGCCTGGCCGGGGCTGACCGCCGCAGTAAATAGTCGTGCGGCGGTCGGCAACCGGTTAAAATAAGCCTTCACTTATCTCTCCAGCTGCTTGTTCTGTGAAGTAATTGATTCATAAAGCAAACCTTAATTTCATGTAGCAGGTTTTCCAGGCCTGATATGGGTCTGCCATCGGTACCGGTTACCTCTCCAGCCCATGTGAGCTGCGACCCTTGGCGTGAGCACTGAGACATCGACAACTCCGGCATCTTTGTTTGTTGTTTTTATTGTATTTTAAGGGAATGGGAGAAGGGAATGAGTGGGATACTCCTTTAGGCTTTAACTAGATACACTTGGGATTTTGTTCCTGAAAAATACCCTTTGGCGTTTCCTTGACGCCAGCCGGCACCAGCCAACGTTCACTAACTCTGAGAACATTCTGTAACTAAATAGTAGTGCTGAATCCTCGACTTGAAGTTCAGAATATCCAGGACTGTGAATTGTAGAACTACTGACACTGTTGTACTGCAAGTCACTGACTACTTCCCTCCTGCCTTGCACTGGCTTGAGGTAGTATGTGGTGGAATTCTGTAAAGCTGTAACTTCCAACTGGCACACTCTGTCCAATTCAGGGCCCAACTGTAGGCGCCCCCTTTAACCTTGAACTCTTCAGGGTCCACTGACTATGTACCCCATCTGTCACTTTAGGGTCCTCAACCTAGGTACCCCCTTTCACCACTAGCTGGCATTGGATCCCCGAACCTCCACCGCAGTGGTTCCCTCTAACTTCAGGCAGACCCCCAGGGGCAATCCTCAGTACTCATGACCTGTGTAGGCTTTCCTGGGACTGGACCCCTCTGACTCTCCGCAGGTTCTCGGCACACCGGATCCCCTTAGCTTAGTTTAGCACTCTCTCTGAATCTGTAGGTAACACCCAGAGTTCCTCTTCCTCAGACAGGAGGAGAGACGGCTGTTCTCTCCCTCCTGGGACTCTGCTCCCGCCAAAGACATCGTGTCATGCGCCACCCACAAACTTATACCCACTCCCAGAATCCTTTGCAGCATAATCTGCCTTCTGGGGTAATTACAAGCCTGGATGTGTCCCCTCATTGGGTTTCCTCCACTGCCTTTTGAGAAGCCTCTCACAGGAGCCAGTGGGGAGACTCCCCCTTCAGCAGGCACACCTGGAAACCATGACACCCTGACTAAACAAATCACAGCCCTGCTGTTAGGCAGACAAGGCACACTATACGTTTAATTAGCACCTACCGTACCTGTAGGGTGCTACATTCAAAAAGCACTCTCCCCTGCCAATCTAAAAAGCTGAGTTTTTTATTAGTATATTTACTTTTTTTTTTTTAATTTCTCACTCCATCCCTTGCTATATGCTCCTACAGCCTCCTGGGATATCCACATTAGATATTCCATGGGGCATCTACTTTCACACTGTAGCTGGAAGAGGGTGTCACCAGGGAGACTTAGATGATAGGCGAAGAGACTTAAATGATAGGCGACTTTGTCTGTGGGGAATGCCTGGCTAATCTTTTTTTTCTTTCTGGAAAGTCGGATAACAAGTCGCTTGAAAATAGATAAGGATCCGACTTAGAGGCGACTCCCATTGCAGTCTATGTGCACAAGTCGGATAGAGGTCGCCTTGAAGTAGTACAGGAACCTTTTCTGAAGTCGGAGCGACTTCAGTAGTGCATATTAAGATGAATGAGAGCCGTCTTAATATGCACTACTGAAGTCGCTCCAACTTCAGAAAAGGTTCCTGTACTACTTCAAGGCAACCTCTATCCGACTTGTGCACTTAGACTTCAATGGGAGTCGCTCCTAAGTCGGATCCTTATCTATTTTTTAAGCGACTTGTTATCAGACTTTCCAGGAAGAAGAAAAAAAAGATTAGCCATGCATTCCCCACAGACAAAGTCGCCTATCATTTAAGTCTCTTCAAAGTAGTGCACAAGTCTCTTCCAAGTCTCTAAACAAGTCTCTTCAAAGTCACGCTAAAAAGTTGCTCCTTCATGGGCGACTTTCTGGTCGCGGTATTGTGAACCGGCTCTAAGTACCTACGCAAGTGGGTCTGCCACCAGTATTATGCTAGGTTCACATTCCTGTGTTGCAGGAACGTATGCAAAATTGCCCATGTTCCTGTAATGCATAAAACCCTGCATCCCTTTTGCAAGCACTCAGAGGTGCCAATAATTCTTAAATGTGCCCCCATGCAAATTGCTAACATGCATGTGCCAAAGCACATGGTATCAAAGTGCCATGCGTTTTACTGTGTGGTGCAATATTTCAAAAGGGTTATGCACTTCTTTTGGGCAATTTTAGCGTGCATGGCAGCCTATTGAAATGAATGGGCTACACTAAGCATGAAATTGCGCAAAAAAGCGTGCATACCATCACACATGCATAGGTGTGAACACAGACATAATGTTAAATTAAAAACACGTCTAGAAGTCCCGGTTCACACTGAGGCGACCTGTGAGGCGACCTGGTCGCCTCACAGGTCGCCGTAGGTCGCCTCCCATAGGGAAGCTGCGGACCCGTTCTAATAGGAGCGACACAAGTCGCTCCGACTTAGAAAAAGGGTCCGGAGCTTCTTTGGGGCGACCCGGAGGCGACCGCCATAGACTTCAATGTTATGAAGTCCGTGGCTGCCGCTCCGAGGTCGCGGCGCGCTGCTCGCACCGCGACCTCGGAGGTCGCCTCCCGAAGTCGGATCGCCCCTATGTGAACGGGGCAGAAGAGGAAGTGTTTATACACTGTCATTCAAAGTGCAAAACAAATTGATAAAGAGTATGTCAGGGCAAAATAAAAAAATAAAATAAAACACAGCACTTATTACATCTCTACAATACATGCACATTTCCCTATTTTATACTTTTTTTTTTGTAAATAAGGACAGAAAGCTGAAGACTTTACATGAAATTTTAAGTTTGATCTATACTTGCACTTCACTTTATGCAATACCAACTGCCTGGAGTTTGGCTACTTACAGCTTTGAATGGACAATGGCAGGGAAGTCCATAAGTCTTTAGGGGTCCTGGGCACTGCTGTCCTGGCTTAAAGAAAGAATCCAGCAGATCACAGACGTCAGTATAGGTGCAGCTGCCGAAATGATCAATACAGGGGGCGGTCAGCCAGTCGCCAAACAGCTCCTTCTCTGCAGTAATTTTGATCTGTTCATAGGAGAAGAAAAAACAATATCAGACTTGCACGAATTGTTTTGCCTTTTTATATCTTCCTTGCACCTCTGTATTAGCTTAGCTTTCATCAGCATGCCACCCAACCCATATATTGTGCAATCATGCAACACTGTACGCAAATTAAATTTATATAATTTGTTTTATCACACAAATAGAGCTTTCTTTTGGTAGTATTTGATCACCACTGGGTTTTTTTTTTTTTGCGTTCTAAACGAAAAAAGACTGAAAATTTGAAAAAAAAAAAAAAAAAAAAATTTTTTTAATTTTTTTAATAAAATAAAAAAATAAAAAAAAAAAATCTAATTTCTTCATGAATTTTGGCCAAAATGTATTCTGCTACATGTCTTTGTAAAAAAAAAAAAAAAAAAAAAAATATCCCAATAAGTGTTTTTGTTTGGTTTGTGTGAAAGTTATAGTGTCTACAAACGCTGTGCCTGTATTCCATAGTCTGTTCAGCCTGAGGCATGATGCAGGCTGTGATTGAGCAGGGGGAGTATGTGATTGGTAGAGGGTGTGTACTAGAGGCAGGCTGTGATTGGTCAGGGGCATGATTGCTCAACAAACTACCCAATACAGGCATAGTGTGTCTTCTACCTCTGAAAGGCCAGCCAAAGAATAAAAAAACTGTCCACACAAGCTTTTCGTGGTCAGTTTAGAACAAGGAAGAAAGGTGGATGGCAGGATCAACCAGATACTTCAGATGGAAATACATAAAAGGATAGAGACTATGATTTAGAAAATACACATATGTGAAAACACACATAGAATAAAAAATATCTTTTTTTTGATTAGGGCAGTGCTTCTCAAGCTTTTTTCAGTCAAGAGACTCTTTAAAATGGCGCCCCATTCTAAAATGTAAAAACTATTCTAATTCCAACTTTGGGGGTGATCTATTTTTTCAAAGCAAATACACTTTTGCAAACAGATACTGACTAGTATTCTAGGGTTTCTCTTCTTCCTCAGTTTTTCTCAATTACTTATATAGCACCCTCCTAGTTAGATATGTGCTAGGTAAAAGCATCTATTGCTCCTTCTGCTTATCAGAGGAGCCTGATCTACTAGTTTGCCTGTCACATGTTTCCAGGTGTGATTCACTGGATCTGAGGGAGTGTCCCCACTGTATCCAATGAGGCAGCTTGTTGGACAGTGGAGGAAACATAGCCAGTGACACATTATGTTTTATGGCAGTCCCAGTGGAAGGGCATTCTTGCAATGCATCCTGGGATTGACCATAAATACTGAGGGGACATGTGACAGGGCGTCTTTTGGCGGGAGCAACATCCCAGGAGGAGGTGTATGGCAGTCTCTCCTCCTGCAGGTGTGAGAAAGGTGGCTCAGGCAGTCGGCCTAGTGAACCAGGTGTGGAGCTGAGCTGCAGAGGATCCAGAGTGCTTACAAGTGGAGTTGCTGGCAGAGTTTCTTGGGAAAAACAGTGTCCGTGAGTACCAGGAGATTTGCCAAAGGGTCTGCCTAGGAAAGGGGACCACTCCGGAGAGATCAGGGGATCAAAGAGCTAACTCACACAGGAAGTGTAACAGTAAAGGGGGTGCCGTGTAGTTAACCCTGAAGAATAGGAACAAAGGGGGTGCCAGGAAGGACCCTGAAGATTGTTCAGCAGTACAGTCCAGTTTACCTCAGGAAGTTCACTTAATACTACTTCACTGCTAATGTCAAGGTGAAGAAGCGGCCTAGCCGTGCCTAGTGGTACTTGGATTTACTCAGCATTATTCAGTCGTCCCAGCCAATTGTGCATAGTTTTATCAGTTGGAGTATCTCACTCATTCCCTTCTCCCATCCAAGTTCTCAATAAAAACACAAAAACCAAAGCTCCTAGACTGTTTCCTGACTGAACCACAGACACTTGGAAAAATGCTAAACTATCATGTTGTTGCTAATGGGAACCCAGCGGAACCCATAATCAGCAGCTCCCAAGTGAGTAGTGCTGCACTTAGCTAATGAAACCCCAAAGCTGATGGAGAGAGGAAAGGGAGGGTCAAACAAGGATGATATGCAGGCAACAGACATCCTCCTCATCAACTCATGATGTCATTGGTCGTTGGCAGGTGGAAGGTTGTAATGGTGTACAATGAAAACCTGTGTCTTGTGTAACTAAAAGGCAGGCTTCATCCACCTTTTCGACATTGAGACATTTTGCCACGGCACCCCTGAAGAAACCTCAAGGCACCCTGGTTGAAAAAGGCTGGAGTAGGGAAGGAAGTAAGGGACTCAACAGCAACAGACTTTTTTTTAGCACAGTAGCACAAGACTTGAACCCACGTTAGATAAATATTTCTGTCCCTCTTTGCAGAATTTTCCTGACTTCCTTCCTGTTGAAACCATTGTCAACAGGACAGGAAGGGAGGGTAAATCTCTAAGGTTACACGTACATTGGCCGCTCTTGAATGTAACTCTCCTAGCAGCAGAAAAAGGTTAAACGCAATTTTGCCACGTTTGCGTTTTTTGCCAAAACGTTCTTTGGTTTTTTTTTAAACCCCCATGTCTGTTACAGATAACTTTGTGTAGAATTGTCTATCAGCAGGGCTTTTTTTTTCAGTGGGGATGTGGGGTAACGTAGTCACGGCACCTTCAGTATTGAATGTATGTAATGGCAAGGGGTGCTGGAG
Source organism: Pelophylax lessonae (assembly GCF_965119305.1). Classification (NCBI taxonomy): domain Eukaryota; kingdom Metazoa; phylum Chordata; class Amphibia; order Anura; family Ranidae; genus Pelophylax; species Pelophylax lessonae. The sequence goes on along the minus strand of NC_138771.1, from coordinate 456,011,653 downwards.
GGACTATTGATGCTGGCTACTGGGGGATCTATTGTCATTGGAGAGGATCTATTTTTGCATGGGGTCTATTGCTGCTGGGACTTATCTACTTTTGAGAGAGAGAGAGGTCTATTGATCCTGACTGCTGGAGGGTCTATTGATTCTGGCTGCTAGGAGATCTGTTGTGGCTGCTGGTGGTCTATTGTTGCTGGGGTGCTATTTTGTTGCAGGGGGTCCATTGTTTAGAGGAGGATCTGTTGATGGAGGGGGTCCATTATTGCTAAGGAGGATCTATTGTTGCTGACAGGGGTCTATTGTTGCTAGGGGAGCTATTGTTGCTGGGAGGTCTGTTATTGCTAGGATTGCTAGGGAGGATCTATTGTTGCTAGGGGATTTATTGTTGCTGGGGGGGGGGGGGAGGGTCTATTATTGCTGGCGGCTGGGGATATATTTCCTTCCTTTCCTACCTTTTTTTTGCTCAGGGGATATATTTTAATGCCTTTCTTGTTATAATTAACAAATTCCATGAAAATTACTTATCACAAAATGGTACTTAGTTCTGTATTCCCTAAAAGGGGAGGTACTGGGAGGTGAGTAGGGGGTGGAACCAAGGGACGATGATCAGAGGTGGGTAAGGGTGGAGACAAGGGGTGACTTTAGAAGGGGAGAGTTCCTGCACCTATTCTCTGAGAAAAAAAGACCCGTCTATCGGCATATACACTGCAATGCAGTTACATCGAATGGTTTCAGCATGTTTGGTTATGCGGGTTTACTAAACTGGGTTGTTGAGGATGATTTCTTACCTGGAGTGGAGAGCTTAGAGGGACTTCGGTGTTCAGTACCAAGGAGACGACCACTTCTCCTGGAATGGATACAGGGTCAGGACTAATGGACAGACTTTTGATTGTACCTGGAAGCTTTCCCGAATCACAGTTCTCCCAAGAGATACTTTTTACTTGCTGCGGAGAAGAAAGACTTGGAGAGTCAAAAACAATACCCCCGGCAGAGATGGTGCTATGGCAAAAAACATCGACAACATTGCACAAGCCTATCAGGGCTTCAAGATCCGTTGAAGCATATGCCTTACCCATGGTTACCTGTGCCAATCATGAATCCTGACAGCCGATGTAAACTGGCATTATATAACCACATAGCGATGTAGTATTCTGTTCACTGATCTTTTTGCCAAAACAACTTATATCAAACAATCATTTAGTTACATGTTGGCTAGCATTATATACATTGATGTGGGTGACTGTATTTTACACCTCATCAGTACCATGTACCCTGACTTATTCTTGCCTCCCAACCCTTTGAGATTAAAAAGACCATCACTTACCACAAAGCATATAGCCAAAAGACATTTGGAGCCCTCTTTTCCAAAGTCATGCAGACCACAAAAACTTTATACTGGCTTTTCAAAATATGAAATAGAATCATTTAGGCTAGATAAAAGTTTAGTGCAGTATAACACTTTAGGTATTTGAAGAGTGCAATTTTTAGGGCTTGTTTATGCGTTCTTTTGTAGACAAAGAAAAACAGAGGCTCTTGCTGCCAAAAGCTATCAACAAGATACTGCGTTTAAGCTGTCCATATGCATGTAACGTGCATCAGCAGAAATGTACACTCTTGGCTGCAACTGCTGCTCAGGGCCAATATCAACAACATGTAATGAGCGCTCAATAATGGATTGTACTGGAAATAAACAATAAACACATCCAAAAAATGTTTTAAAAAACAAAAACAAAAATTAGATAAAACATAAATAAATAACTGTGCAAGGTGAAAGGTGATAACATGCAATATACTAAATGCAATATAACGTGAGAGTAACACGTGATTCTTTACTGAAGTGTTCCAGATATAATGGATATCCTTTCTAATGCCTCGTACACACGCATCGATTATTGGCCAGGAATATTCGGCCAACGTCCGATCGGCCGATTTTCGGCTTGTTAGTATGATGCTTTTGACAACCGACTCTGACTTTTCGGCCGAATAAAATCTGTTGTGCAGGCTATAAAATTTTTGTTGGCCGTCAACACAACGGCCGATTTTCCGTCAGTCAGTACAGATTTCAGGAGACAAAAATCTAATGAGCAAGACTGGGCATGCTCAGAGAAGAAAAAACACACGGAAAGTAAACCAACACATGACATCACTTCTGAAGTAGAATTTTGTTGGCCGAGAAAATTTGTGTGCAGTCTAGGCACATTCTTACCAACAAAACACAACTCTGGACAAAAGACGGCCGATCGGTCGGCCGATAATCGTTGCGTGTGTACGAGGCATAAGAGTTCAGAAATTTAAACATCCCATATAGTACAACGTGTCCCAAACACTGCAGTGAGATGGCTCCTTACCAACTATCCACCGAAAGGTAGCATATACATATACGTCCAATCACTGGAGAAAGGTCCCCGAGCCACAGTGTCGTCCCCACACACAGTGTGACATCACGTGCTAATAAATGAATTTGCCTCTTACCAGATGGCCACAGAAAACAGCCTGGAATCTATTCCCAATTAGGGACCACAAAGGAACGGCGGAGATAGAAGATTCTGTGTTAGATGTTGCTATCCACATAGGAGGTTTCACAGGGGCTCTCTCATATATGTGAATACTGCTCCATAAAGAAACTTCACAGGTGCTAAATAGTGAACTGGCCTTGGTGGCGGACACCTGACCGCAAAGTAGTAGGTGCAATCCAGCTTGCTGCCTCCACAATGCGGAAAAGTAAGAAACTCACTTCTCACTTTTCCGCACTGTGGAGGCAGCAAGTTGGATTGCACCTTCTTCTTTGCCGCCAGGTGTCCGCCACCGAGGCCAGTTCACTATTTAACGCCTGTGAAGTTTCTTTATGGAGCAGTATTCACATATATGAGAGAGCCCCTGTGAAACCTCCTATGTGGATAACAACATCTAACACAGAACCTTCTATCTCTGCCGTTCCTTTGTGGTTCCTAATTGGGAATAGATTCCAGGCTGTTTTTTGTGGCAGATCGGACTCTACAAAGTCGGCAGTGCCTAAAAAAAACAGCAACCGAGCATGTGCAAAGCAGGGTGAGGCAGTGTATTATTGCACTTTAACTACTTAAGGACCAGGCCTATTTCTGATCTTTGTTGCTTACAAGCTAAATCAGTATTTTTTGCTAGAAAATTACTTAGAACCCCAAAACATTATATATATATATATATATATATATATATGCAGAGACTGGAGAATAAAATGGCCGTTGTTGCATATTTTATGTCACACGATATTTACGTAGCAGCCTTTCAAACGCAATTTTTTGGGAAAAAATACACTTCACTGAATTAAAAAAAAAAAACAGTCAAATTAGCACAATTTTTTTTTTTGTATATTGTGAAAGATGTTACGCCGAGTAAATAGTCACCTAACATGTTAGGCTTAAAAAATTGCACGCACTCGTGGAATTGAGACAAACTACAGTACCTAAAAATCTTCATAGGGGACGCTTTAAAAAATGAACGGTTATCAGTTTAGAGTTACAGTTTAGAGTTCTTTTTCTAGAATTAAAGCAAACTTAAAGCGGAGTTCCGGCCTCAAAATCGAAAAAATCCATTTTGGGCCATCCGCTTGCTAAGGGCCACCTGAAAAAGAGATGGATGCTCCCAATTTTTTTTTTTTTTGGTCACTTACCTTAATATTGAAGAAAATATACTCATCTTCCTTCCACTTCCTCCCTCGGCGGCTGCGGCACGTGCCATCACTTCCGGCTTGCGATAACTCCTGGGAGCTGAATGTGATCGCTCCCAGAAGTCAATGCGCCTGCACCGGCCCCGCTCGTCACTTCCGGTGCAAGCGCGGCATTCCCTGCTAAACAGCATCTGGGCAGTGACGAGCGGGGCCAGTGCAGTGCATTGTGGGACTCTGACATCACCGAAGAGGCCGCAGAAGAGGACGCGCTGGCTTCAGCTGCCCACACCTGAGATGGCAGCGCTGGAGAAGAACTTTTCAAGGTAAGTATTTCTTCTTACAGGTAAGTGCGACCCAGGACAGTTCAGAGGCTATCCATTGTGGAATGTACTAGCCCTGACTGTCCCGGGGGTATTTTTATCTAAATTTGACCCCGAGGCCGGAACTCTGCCTTAACAACCTTAAAGCGGGAATCAACTCTCCTATCCTTTACAGCCATGGTGCTGCACGTGATCAGTTATGATGGCAGTCATTTGATGGTCTGACAGTTTGGTGGAAGACACAATCGAATGTGGCAGCTAGCAATCCCGGGATTCCAGAAATTTAACTGTTTTTTGAAACCATTAAATTGATGGGTTTAGTTCCGCTTTATGATTTATTGCTGTTCAGGGGCTCTGGGCTTCAGCAAAACGGCAGCCTCCAGCAAGAAGAAACAGGAGCAATGCTTGAGGCAATTTGCAGCACACGCTAATTTTGGTAGCATAATTATTATTGTGGAACATATGTTCCTTGCTAAAGAACATTGTTGTTTATCAAGTTATGGCTAAAGTTCCGCTGTAAATTAGATCAGCCGCTGCAGCACTGGAGTGGAGTCCTTGCTGTCAGAATAAAATAGCACAGTAGGAAGGATTCCACCATCCACCTTGTTTGTGTGGGTGACGGTATCCGTTTGTTTTTGTTTTTTCATCAACCTATTACCTAAACAGAAAGGACAGTCCCGTCTAATGAGGGACAGTTGAGAGCTATGCTTACTGAATGAGCCTGAATTATGTGATGCAAAATTTGCTGATCTAGAAAATACTGACCCCCTTCCCCCCCACCTCCGCTTACCGTAGCAAGGTTCCAGGTCTTCCATTCAGTGGCATCAGTGAAATGTGCTAGAGCTGCAAAAGCAACCAGAAAACAGAGGGCAAGCTTAGCCATAGTTACTGCACAGAGGAGGAGTCCAGTCACTGGCAGAATGCAGCTCAGAATCTATACTGAGTATTCATCACACCTACATCTCCTCTCCTTATAAATCCATCCACAGGCAAAAGGTACACACTTCAATCACTGCTTATCAGCAGATAAAAGCAAAGCAGTTAGGAAGGAATCCAAGAAAAACACTTAAGAAAATGAATTTGTACAGTGAGATTGTAATCTTATCTCTCTCCCCATAGAGTGTGACCAGCCAAATGACATGTCATTTCTGCCAAGCTTGTGTAGTATTGAATGATATCTACATGTAAATAGTGGACTATGCTGCCCTCTGCTGCTGAAAAAAGGACTTGTTTATATTTCAATACGTGTCCTGTCAAGCCATAGTTGCCACCACTTTTTTAAGTGGAACTAAACCTACAATGTAAAAACTGCAAGCAGGCAGCTCTTTATTACAGAAGAGACATGTGCTGTCTCTTATGCTATAAGGCACACTTACCTATCTGCTTGCAGTCTGTTATTGAACATACACTGAGTTGCGCATGTCAGTATTTTTTATTTGCAGCCAGTATAAAAGGGCATTTTTCTCCTGCCAGTAATAGGAAAAGGTTGCCAGTAAAAAAATATGGCTGTGACGCTCAGCTCAGAACTGTGCATGCGCAATTTCAGTCTGGAGCTGGCCAAGACCATCAGAGTGCTGTACAGTGTGTTCGGGCGGCGCTGGTGAGGGGGCGGGGGGTCTAGTGGAGGCAGTGCCTGGGTATGTCTTGTGATGTCATGGTGCAAGGGAGCCGAGCAGAGAAGCTAGAGCCTTGTGTGTAGGTCTGCCGGAAGGGATCAATGCAGGCCGGAAGCGGGACTTTCAGTGCGATTTGGATTGGAGTGGACTGAAGGGACCACCTGGCATGGAGAGAGGCTGTCTGTCACTGTGACTCAGGAGAGGATGTGTCGTGTCAGTGATGTCGTCATAATCGTGCTGCTGCACACTACTGTCAGTTTCATGTGTGTGTGCCGCCCATTCTAATTTACTGCCCTCCTGAGTCCTGTCCCTGAGCTACTTACCATATTGCAAATAAAATAGGAAATATGTTTGTATATATATATATATATATATATATATATATATCTATCCTGTCCTCATGGGCCACCAACAAAAAACTCTTGAACCCAAGAGCGGAGTATCCCAAAGCAATTCGAATAAGGTAGGGGAATAGGGTAAATAACTATATACAACCTAACGTATGGCATTTCACACAAATAGGCTTTAAAATAAATACTGATATTTACACATACAGGGAGCCTCATGCCTGGCCCATGTAAAGGGGACCTCGCAGCACAAGGACTCCAGGACATATTTACACTGAAACGTGTATACATTCCAGCTACCTAAACTAGTGTCCTACACTAACAATACGGTCAAGCAACATTAGTTACATCACAAAGAAGTAGTTCAGCCAAAGTATTGGTAGTCCTGCTGTCCTACAAAAAAAGGAGAAAGGTTAATAAGCCTAGTCATATTAAAATAATGAGAGCATCCCCTCCGGAGAGTTGATCCTCCAGCAAAACTGTGTAAACATGAACAAGTTAGCGTAAAATATAATGCTGGGTATTAAGTGAGAGGGCGCTACACATTCATTTTCCAAGTGTGAGCAAGATTACTCTAAGAGGGCAATCAAGACCATCTTGGGAAAAAAAGCGGGGGGTCCTCCCAATCCATAACAGCCTCACGTCAATATTTATTCTAAAAATACCATGTGGGGTCTCCCCCAATATTCATACCAGACTATTATTCGAGCATGCAGCACAGCAGGTCAGGAAAGGGGGGGCTAGCACCCCCCCTCCTGAACCATACCAGGCCACATGCCCTAAACATAGGGAGGTGCTTTGGGGTAGAGGGTCCTTTTCCCCACACCCCTGGGCTCTGGTCGGGGCGGTCTGTGGGCTTATCAGAATCTGTAACAAGGAGGCCCCGAGATTCCAACCCCCATTCTATGGTAATGAGTACCCTACCCATTCACCTAAAAAGTGTAAAAAGTGAAGGAAAGAGGCAGTTTACAAATTCCTTTATTCAAAAATAAAAAGTTCCCTGATGTAGAACCATCATGAATCTCGACACCCCCTGCCCCGCTTACCCAAAAGAAGAAAAAAAAAATGCTCCGCTTCTGATTAACTTAAACAGGTATGGGGCGGGACCACCAGGCAACTTTACCTGGTGGCATCGCCCCTTTGAGACATCAACCAGTGCATGCTGGGTTGGTCAGTGATGTCACAAGGGGCAGTGCCACTAGGCAACGTTCCCGGGTGGCCACGCCCCTTTCCTAAGAACTGGCACGTGGCGGAGCAGGCAGACCGCGGGAGCATTCGTTACAAACTGAGTTTTTTTTTTCAGATTCGGCAGTGGCAGCAGCGTCGTGATTGATGATGGATCTACATCAAGGAACATTTAATTGCATTTTTGGTATATTTCATTAACCACTTCCCACCAGCCATATAACAGAATGACGGCGGCAAAGTGGTTAAGCTATCTTGACTGGCCATCATATGACGTCCAGCAGGAAAGCAGGTAACGCGCACTCCCGTGAGTGCACATCATGGCGATCGGGCATGTCGGGTGTCCCTCGGAAACAGCGCATTCCTGATCAATGAAATTGGCTGTTTACCATGTGATCGGCTGTGTCCAATCACAGGTGGTCACAAATCAAAACAAAAGACAGCTGTTACTACTGATCCGGCTTCTTCTCCTCACACACCGATCGTGTGAGGAGAAAAGCTAGGATCAGTGAGTGAGTGACTTTTTTCACATTACTGTGCACCACAAAGCCCAACCCCCCCCCCCCCCAATAAAGAGAACCTGTCACCATGTGGATATGTCAATATCTGACACACGGGCCCGCCATCAGTGACCACACCTGGATCTGTCACACAGGCCCACCATCAGTGACCTGTCCCATCGTACTGCCAACAGTACAAACATCAGTGACCTATCACACTGACCCGCCACCTGTCCAACAGGCCATCAGTACCGCCATCATGTCCACATAGTTGCCAACATTTGAAAAAAATTTCCAGGGACACTTTGCAGCACAGCTATCAACTACTTACCACACCCACTTCCCTGAAGCTCCGCCCCTTCTACATAATTAATCTCAGCCTACTTATCAGATTATAGGGTCTATTCAATAAAGAGAGAATTACAGGAAATTGAAAAGGGAATTTCAAATTTAAGGCCAAAGTAGTAGAGTTGAAATAATTCTCCCGTTCAGCTGCACTATTTCTGCCTAAAGTTTAAAATTCTCATTACAATTCCCTGCAGTTTTAAAGTGTGAAATGTGCTCAGGTGTGACCATACAAAAAATGGAATATGGAAATATAAATAAAGTGCAAGGGGTAAGTAAGTACGATTCTATTATTCTATCTGGTATAATTAGGTTTTATCGTACATACTGTATTTACACCTTGAACTTTATTTATATTTCCGTATTCCATTTTTTGTATGGTCACACCTGAGCACATTGACACTTTATTCACATGTCCACAGAGGTTTACACAACTCCCCCCCCCCCCAGCTCATCCCTAACATTAAGAAACCCACCCTGGCCAAGCACCCATCACCTGAGAAAGTGGTTGCAAAGAGCCTGCAGAAGATCAGCAACTATGACATGCAACAAAGCCTAAACAAAAGGTGAAAACTGCATTTTATTGTCAGTTGCCTATAACACACAGCTGTATACACAACACCCCCTAGCTCATCAATAGCATCAAAACACCAACCCAATTGAAATGTCATGCACCCACCACTGAGGAATTGGCTGTAAACAGCCTCCAGGAGATCCACGCCACTAAGATATAGCAACCTCAGACAACACGGTTATTCCAAAACATATGACGACACCCAGACACACAAAGGGCACTCTGGATCCATTTGTGGTGAAGATGAATTATACATCACAAAATTAAATGTCATCAATTTATCATCACATGTTCTTACCCAACCTGAAAAGGAGGTTTTGAGTTTGGGCTTGACCTTTTGCCCAACTCAAGAACTTGATTGTTTTGAGATTATCAAGGATTTGAACTTGTTTGGTAGAAAGCTAACATACAAGTTGATGAAAGAAAAAGGAAGAAACAGGATCAAATGCTCCAGGAACAATGAAAGGACTTTAAAGTCCGAGATTTTCGGGCCTTGAAGGACTTACTTGATGAAAATGAGGCATACGAGAATGCTAGTCAAACATTGATTAAAGTGGAGTTCCACCCTCATTTTATACTTACCTCCATCTTCTCGCTCCGGGTCACCTGAAAAAGAAATGGCTAATCGCATTTTATTTTTTTTTTTTACTTACCTCGTAGTGAAGAAAATATACTTACCTTACTTCCTTCTTCCTCCTTCCTCGGCCGCGGCCCGTCGTCACTTCCTGGCTCTGCAATGATTCCTGGGAGCTGAACGTCATAGCTCCCAGGAATCATTGCGCCTGCACCGGCCCCGACGTCAGTTTCAGACTGTCCCGGGGGTATTTTTAAAAAAAAAAAAAATTCCAGGGTGGAACTCCGCTTTAACATTTCTAATACGACTATATCTACTGATTCAGAAACTGCCTATCCTTCAAAGATCCCTGTAGTAAAGAAAAAATCAGACAAATTTTCCTCTCTTCAAACGAACCCCAATGTTTCGGCCTTTATCACGCAGGTTTCCAAACAAATTGAAACTATAACAATTCCAAAATATGGAACAAGTAACCTAACAGATGAACAAAAACAAGTGTTGCGGGCCCTCAGTCAAAATGAAGAGATTATAATCAAACAGTGGCGGCTGGTGCTCAAAATTTTTTTTTTTGGGGGGGGGGGGGCGCAAACAGAAAAATGTAATAGGCATTGCTTTGCGGCAAAAAACGTTGTAAAAAATTGCGTGACTTTGAGGTCACAAATGTGGGAAAGGGGCCTTCAGTAATTAGGGTATAGTGTGACAACTTTCAATGCAGAGAGACCAGCGTGCCCCCTTTCAATGCACAGTGACCCCCCTTTCAATGCACAGTGACCAGCGTGCTCCCCTTCAATGCACAGTGACCAGTGTGCCCCCTTCAATACAGTGACCAGCGTGCCCCCTTCAAAACAGTGACCAGCGTACATGCCCCCTTCAATGCAGTTACCAGCGTACATGCCCCCTTCAATGCAGTGACCAGCGTACACACCCCTTTCAATGTAGTGACCAGCATACATGCCCCCTTCAATGTCGTGACCAGCATACATTCCGCTTTCAATGTAGTGACCAGTATACATGCCCCCTTTCAATGCAGTGACCAGCATACATGCCCCTTTTAATGTAGTGACCAGTATACATGCCCCCTTTCAATGTAGTGACCAGCATACATGCCCCTTTCAATGTAGTGACCAGCATACATGCCCCTTTCAATGTAGTGACCAGTATACATGCCCCTTTTCAATGTAGTGACCAGCATACATGCCCCTTTCAATGTAGTGACCAGTATACATGCCCCTTTCAATGCAGAGACCAGCATGCGTGCGTGCCCCCTTCAAAGCAGTGTGTGCCCCCCCCCCCGAGGTATCACTTCACTTACCTCACACTGGTGCCATCACCGTGCCTGGCGTGCTGCTCGGGACTCGGGAGACTCGGTCGGATGTCTTCTTCCTCCTCGACCTGCATGCGCACCGTCACCGTGCCTGGTGTGCTGCTCGGGACTCGGGAGACTCGGTCAGACGTCTTCTTCCTCCTCGACCTGGATGCGCGCCGCTGCCCTCATCTCTGACGGCGGGCAGGAATGGTGACGTCGGGACGGTGCGTGACTAACTCACGCACCGCCCCCCACGCAACGTCACCTGGGATGTCCTCTATGATTGGTCCAGGCTGGAGTCTGGACCAATCACAGCAAGGACATCACTAAAGTGGGGAGTGTCGGGCACATTGCTCTTCGCCCTGATGACCCCCAGAAGGCCGCCAATCGGCGCCTCTGCTGCACGCACATGGGGTGCAAATCCCCCCCCATAGCCACCAGTAAGTCCGGCGCCCCTAGTGGGCTGAAAATTGTATTTTTTTTCCTTTTTTTTTTTTATTTGGCCACAGATTAGGGGGGGGGGGCTGCGCCCCTGCGCCCCCTATAGACCGGCCGCCACTGTAATCAAACCCTCCAATAAGGGAGGGAACGTAGTATTGATGGATACTCAACAATACAGGGAAATGTGCCTTTAGATCCTTAACAATGAATGGTACAAAGCTATTTCTCAGGATGTAGTCGCTCATCTTCAAAAATACTTTTCACACTTGCTGATTGATGCCTATCACAGGGGCGTCATCAGCAAGGATACGTATGAGGGTATTTTGGTTAAGAATCCTCACCTACCTACCCTATACGCATTACCAAAGACCCATAAAGACACCTCCAGGCAGACCGATAGTATCGGGCGTGGGCTCATATACTGAGCCCATGAGCCAATACATCGATACATACCTAAGACCACATGTGATGGCATTACCATCACTATGGGTTCAGCCACACACACTCTGGTTCACCAGGCCGACTGCCTGTGACCACCATCCACTGCTGAAGAGGAGACAGCCATCACCCTCCTTCTGGGACCTGGCTTTCCGCCCAAAGACTCATGTGCCCCTAACTTTTATACCCTATCCCATAATGCACCACTCTTTGCCAAACCCATGGGATAGTATCAAAGCCTGTGTGTCATTGGTTGGGTTTCCTCCACTGTCCCATGTGCCTCTCCATTGGACACAGCAGGGACACTCCCTCAGCCTAAATGAATCACACATGGAGCAGGCCTAACTATTAATCATGCTTCCCTGATAGGCAGAGTGCAACTATGTTTTGCCTGCTGCTCTCCTGATAAGCAAGCAGAGCCAAAACTACTCTCCTTACCTAGCACCTATCCAGGCGGGTGTTACATACAGTACATAAGCCTTTTTCTTTCTGTTTCAGGCCTTGCCTAGATGAGGAAAGCCTCTGAACAAACAAATTAGTTTTACGCTTATATTTAAAGAGTGGCCAAAGATAGGTATAGCATTTTCTTAAAGCATAATTACAATGCATCTGAGTACCCCAAACTAAAAATGCTATTTAATTCATTTTTAATATTTAAAGCAAACCCACCCATCCATCTATGCCTCCATGGCTTATTTTGCAGAGAAATTACTTAAAAAAACCCCCAAAAAATCCCTAACATTTCTGCCCTTGGTCATCTTAAACAAGGCATGTAGCATTTAGTTCCTGGAATCCATCTGCTCTTAGCTCAGGCATGCAGGCAGGAAGGTGTGCTTACCTAAGAAAACCTCCCCCCCTCCCCCCCTCCTAAAGACTCCAGTTATACAGTATATGACATCATTTACCTAGACCTGGAAGCAAGGGAGTAATTTAAGAAATGTTTAAAAAAACACACTATTTAAAGTAAATATGATATACTTTCCTATTTACTAATACTAACAGCATAAGGTAAGGATTAAAGATATTCAATGTTAATTGAGAGCGTGAAGTTCCACTTTAAAGTAACATCCTTTGGATATTTAGATCTTTTTAGTGTTGCGCAGAGCATGGTAGAAATACATGTTAATTCATATAAAACTGTTTGATGCTTCAGATTTATCTTGGCTGCTTTTTATCAGTAGGCAAAAAGCCCAGGGGAGTGTACTCTAATCATACCATCCAGGATGGTCAAATGAAGGGCATTGGATCAAACGGTTGATGGTTTAGTTGGCTAATCATGGTTTGTGTTATTTATTTTTGGTTGGTGTTCAGCTTTAAATTCATCATCTGGCCAAGATCTACAAAGGAATTGTGAGAGGACCAACAACAGTTTGACATGTTTGATGTAAACGCTTTATGTGGCATATGAACCATTTTAAGCATTACAGTAAGCATTTTACTAAGTTTAAATCGCCTGGACTTTTTTTTTCTCATCAGCTTTTCACTTTTGGGGTGACCAGCTAGTTTATACAGTATATATACCTATTATATACCTGCTATAAACAGGGATTGTGCTTCTGTGAAAGAAAAAAATGTATACTACAGGCAAATTTTGCTGCATTGGGGTCCTTTCAGATTGAATGGGCTGCTGTTATACAGCATACCACAACAGGTTCTGCCACAGCACAGAATAGTATGAATGGGTCCTAGCGCCAAATACTGTAGCTATCAATTTGCCTTCCTTTCCAATCCATCTTATTTTTTTTTTCCCTTTTCATGAGTTGTATGAAAAAGCTTTTGGATCTCTATTATGAACTAGTGCCTGGACAGGTTATGAAATCTTTTCACATATTGACGATATGTTCCCCTATCCTAATCTCCAGGCGGTCCTCCCAATTTATTTCAGAATAGAGATCCAAAGGGTTTAAAAATCCTGGGGATTAAATTCTTACCCCACTGGAGAGGAAGCAACTGCCGGATGGAGATCAAATTGCTTTATAACATGAATATACGGTCTATAGAGACGGGAATATTCAATGTGACAAATTGTCAAAACAGTTGAAAAATATGATGATTTTGTAAAGCATGAGATAATTTCCCTATGCTATTTTTATTAATTTTGTACATACATAAATTTATATGAACAATTAAATACCATTTATCCTCCTCATCCCTGTCCTAGGTACTAAAGTTGAGGCAAATCACCTTTTTCGCCACTAGATGCTGTTATTTTAGGGCTTTTTTGGGGTAATTTTTTTGCCTTTAAAGTTTTATTATATATTTTAATAAAATTGGTTTATGAACTTTATTTAGTATTCACTTCATCCGGATGTTAATAGCATGGGGGAGTGGTCTCCTTCTTGGCTGATTTATCCTCCATATATAATGTGTTCCATCTTAGACTGTGCTTCCTGGTTCCACTAAACATGTTATCTTTAACAAAATGCATTGGCCGGGGCACAGTATCTGATGTCATCACACACTGCACATTCACACTGTAAGCAAATCTCCATATGTGCATCACTGCTGCTCTCCTGCTAAATAAAATTGAATTACTTTACAGTATCACACTATGAGGTCAATTCACTAACATTTACCGAATGCAATAACAGTCACATGACTCATTTGCATAAATTATTGCATGCGGGAAAGACCATTTTACAAACAAAAAAGAAAACGATTATGTGGTATTTACTGCAAAATAAAAAATGTGCAGGTAAATATAGTTTAAAAACCATGCGGTAAGCTCTTAAGTCAATTCACAAATGGAACAGAGGAAAAAAACATGCAATATTTAACCCCAGGGTTTTGCTGGCAGTATCACATGCGGTATTTGTAAAAAAAACAGTGTGGGGGTTCCCACCCCCATAGCTGGTGGGCTGGGAAGCTGTTAGCTGAATGTTAAAAAAAAAAAAAAAAGGATAAGAAAAGTTAGCAATTTAAGAATATGGGGGAAAAAAAGCGTGGGTTCCCCCCCAAGCCATACCAGTCCCACGTCAATATTTATTCTAAAACTACCGTGTGGGGTCCCCCTCAATATTCCTACCAGACCCTTATCCGAGCATGCAGCACAGCAGGTCAGGAAAGGTTGGGTGAGCTAGCACACCCCCTTCCTGAACCATACCAGGCCACTTGCCCTAAACATAGGGATGTGCTTTGGGCTAGAGGGGCCTTTTCCCCACATCTCTGGGCTCTTGTTGCGGCGGTCTGTGGGCTTATCGGAATCTATAAGCCCCCTTTAACAAGGAGACCCAGAGATTTCGGCCCCCGCACTATGATAATGAGTACCCCTACCCATTCACCTAAAAAGTATAAAAAGTGAAGGAAAGAGGCAGTTTAAAAATTCCTTTATTCAAAAATAGACCTGAAAAAAAAAACCTCAGTTTGTACGAATGCTCCCGCGGTCTGCCTGCTCCGCATTGTGCCAGTTCTTAGGTAAGGGGCGTGGCTACCCGGCAATGTTGCCTAGTGGCACCGCCCCTTTGTGACATCAACCAGTGCATGCTGGGTCATCAGTGATGTCACAAGGGGCAGTGCCACTAGGCAACATTGCCGGGTAGCCACGCCCCTTACCTAAGAACTGGCACAATGCGGAGCAGGCAGACCGCGGGAGCATTCGTACAAACTGAGGTGTTTTTTTTTCAGGTCTGGCAGTGGCAGCAGCGTCATAATTGATGATGGAAGCAGGGACCATTTAATTGCATTTTTTAATTAACCACTTCACGCTCGCCATATAACAGAATGACGGCTGCAAAGTGGTTAAGCTGTCCTGACTGTCCGTCGCAGGACCTCCAGCAGGAAAAGCAGGTAACGCGCACTCCCGGAAGCATGTCGGGTTTCCGGCGGAAACAGCGCATCCTGATCAATGAAATTGGCTGTTTACCACATGATTGGCTGTGTCCAATCACAGCCGGTCACAAATCAAAACAAAAGATAGCTGTAACTACTGATCTGGTTTCTTCTCCTCACACACCGATCGTGTGAGGAGAAGAGCTAGGATCAGTGAGTGAGTGACTTTTTTCATTGTTTTTTCACATTACTGTGCACCACACAGCCCCCCCCAATAAAGAGAACCTGTCACTATCTGGATCTGTCACAGCACATCTGGATCTGTCAAAATCTGACACACAGGCCTGCCATCAGTGACCACATTTGGATCTGTCACACAGGCCCGCCATCAGTGACCTGTCCCATAGTACCGCCAACAGTACCACCATCAGTGACCTGTCACACAGACCCGCCACCTGTCCAACAGCCCATCAGTACTACCATTATGTCCACATAGTTGTCAACATTTGAAAAAAATTTTGAGGGACACTTTGCAGCACAGCTTTCAATTACTTACCACACCCACTTCCATGAAGCCCCGCCCACTATGCATAATTAATCTCGGCCTACTTATCAGATTATAGGGTCTATTCAATAAAGAGAGAATTACAGGAAATTGAAAAGGGAATTTCAACTTTAAAGCCAAAGTAGCAGAGTTGGAATAATTTGCCCATTTAGCTGCACTATTTCTGCCTAAAGTTTAAAATTCTCATCACAATTTCCTGGAGTTCTAAAGTGTGAAATGTGCTCAGGTGTGACCAGATAAAAAATGGAATATGGAAATATAAATAAAGTGCAAGGTGTAAATAAGTACAATTCTACTATCTGGTATAATTAGGTTTTATCGTACTTATTTACACCTTGCACTTTATTTATATTTCCATATTCCATTTTTTGTATGGTCACACCTGAACACATTGACACTTTATTCACATGTCCACAGATGTTTACACAACTCCCCCCCAGCTCATCCCTAACATCAAGAATCCCACCCTGGCCAAGCACCCAACACCTGAGAAAGTGGTGCAAAGAGCCTGCAAAAGATCAGCAACTATGACATGCAACAAAGCCTAACTGCATTATATTGTCAGTTGCTTATAACACACAGCTGTATACACCCCCCCCCCCCCGCCAGCTCATTAACAGCATCAAGACACCAACCCAATTGAAATGTCATGCACCCACCACTGAGGAAGTGGCCTCCAGGAGATCCACGCCACTAAGATATAGCACTAAGATTTAAATATAGCGACCTCAGACAACACGGTTATTCCAAAACAAATGACGACACCCAGACACACAAAGGGCACTCTGGATCCATTTGTAGTGAAGGTGAATTAGACAATAACAAAATTAAATGTCATCAATTTATCATCACATGTTCTTACCCAACCTGAAAAGGAGGTTTTGAGTTTGGGCTTGACCTTTTGCCCAACTCAAGAACTTGATTGTTTTGAGATTACCAAGGATTTGAACTTGTTTGGTATAGAGCTAACATACAAGTTCCTCTTTGATGAAAGAAAAAGGAAGAAACAGGATCAAATGCTCCAGGAACATTGGAATGACTTTAAGGACTTAATGGACTTACTTGATGAAAATGAGGCATACGAGAATGCTAGTCAAACATCGATTAATATCTCTAATACGCCCATATCTACTGATTCACAAACTGCCTATCCTTCACAGATCCCTGTAGTAAAGAAAAAAAATCTGACAAATTTCCCTCTCTTCAAACGAACCCCAATATTTCGGCCTTTATCATGCAGGTTTCTAAACAAATTTAATCCATAACTATTCCAAAATATGGAACAAGTAATCTAACAAATGAACAAAAACAAGCGTTGCGGGCACTCAGTCAAAATAAAGAGATTATAATCAAACCCTCCGATAAGGGAGGGAACCTAGTTTTGATGGATACTCAACAATACAGGGAAACGTGCCTCAAGATCCTTGACAATGAATGGTACAAAGTTAATTCTCAGGATGTAGTCGCTTGTCTTCAAAAATACTTTTTACACTTGCTGATTGATGCCTATCACAGGGGCGTCATCAGCAAGGATGCGTATGAGGCTATTTTGGTTAAGAATCCTTGCGTACCTACCCTATACGCATTACCAAAGACCCATAAAGACATCAACACTCGTCCAGGTAGACCGATAGTATTGGGTGTGGGCTCATATACTGAGCCCATGAGCCAATACATTGATACATACCTAAGACCACATGTGATAGCTTTACCATCATACCTTCAAGACACTCCCGACTTACTGAAATGTTTAGAAGGAATTTTGGTCCCAGTTAATACCAAACTAGTAGCCATTGACGTGGAAGCCTTGTACAGTAGTATCCCCCACCATAGAGGTCTGTCAGTGGTAAAGGAATTTCTTTTTGAACGTCCACGTGAATGCCATGACCATAATTTGTTCATCTTGGAGGCATTGGAGTACATCTTAACTGGCAATGCTTTCATTTTTTATGGTTCCCACTACCTCCAGGTGCAGGGAGTGGCGATGGGGACTTTGTGTGCCCCATAGTACGCAAACCTGTACCTGGGGAGGTGGGAACGTATGGTCTTTTCTGATGACCATTTTGAAAATATTCATCCATCAATTCTCCTCTGACTCCGATACATAGATGATATTCTCGTGCTGTGGTCAGGGTCAGAGGAGAGCCTTGATGATTTTATGGTCTGCCTTAGTAACAACAACTTTAACCTCAAATTTACTAGCCAATATGATGTCAAGACCATATCATTATTGGACATACAGATTTTCATTAAAGAAGATGTGGGAACAGGTACGACACTGTATGGTAAACCCACAGCGGGTTATACAGCGTTACACACGAATAGCTTCCATCCAAAACCCTTAGTCATGAGTATACCTTACTCACAATATCTAAGACTACGTAGTATCTGTTCAGGCGAGGAATATTTCAAACAAGAATCTATCCTTCTCCGTGATAGGTTACTTCAGAGGGGCTACACGAAAACCACTCTTCGTACAGCCTACAACAAAGCGTGTAAACGCACAAGGGAGGGTATTATGTATGGTGCTTGTAAAAAAACTTAGACAGATACAGTACGTTTAATAACCCCATATAATAGACAGCATGGCTTAATCAGACAGGTAATGCAGCAACACTGGTATTTGCTGACGAACGACGACATCCTGAGAAAGTAATTCAAAAGCTATCCTGAAATCACATTTAAAAGAGCTAAATCAGTCAGGGATCAGGTCATGAGAAATCACTTCCATGACCCCGAGGATATGTAAAAAACTAAGGTTAAAGGCACCTGGAAATGCGGTACTTGTAAGTTTTGTGACTGGATCTATGAGAACCAGTCACTATACTTGCCAAATGGCCACCTGCACATCATTCCACATCATGTCAATTGCCAAACAATCAGCATAGTCTATGTCATGTTTTGTGAGTGCGGAGCCTTTTACATAAGTGTAGCACCCTACAGGTAGGTGCTAGGTAAAGATATAGTGGGCCTTGTCACAGTGGTGCTGTGATTTAATGGTTAGGGTGTCATGGTTTCCAGGTGTGCATGCTGAAAGGGGAGTCTCCCCACTGGCTCCTGTGAGAGGCTTCTCATAGGGCGGTGGAGGAAACCCAATCAGGGGACACATCCAGGCTTGTAACTACCCCAGGAGGCAGATTGTGCTGCAAAGAATTTTGAGAGTGGGTATAAGTTTGGGGGTGGCACATGACACAATGTCTTTGGCAGGAGCAGAGTCCCAGGAAGGAGAGTGTGGCTGTCTCTCCTCCTGTCTGAGAAAGGTGGATGTCTCGGGGGTGTCCAGAGCGTGCTGAGTGAGCTGAGGGGATCCGGTGTGTTGAGAGCCTGCGAAGAGAGAGAGGGGTCCAGTCCAAGGAAAGCCTACACAGGTCGTGAGTACTGAGGATTGCCCCTGGGGGTCTGCCTGAAGTTAGAGGGGACCACTCCTAAAGGGGCTCTGGGATTCAGTGCCAGCTAGTTGTAAAGGGGGTACCTAGGTTGAGGACCCTGAAGCTACAGAGAGGGTACATAGTCAGTGGACCCTAAAGAGTTCAAGTTAAAGGGGGCACCTGCGGTTGGGCCCTGAATTGTACAGAGTGTGTCAGTTGCAAGTACAGCTATACAGAGTTCTACTTCATACTACCTCAAGCTAGTCAAAGCGGGGGACAGTATTCAGTGACTTCTACAGCACAACAGTGTCAGGAGTTCTACAGTTCTCAGTCCTGGATCTTCTGGACTAATAGTCGAGGATTCAGCACTTCTGTGTTCTACAGGATATTTACAGTGTTAGTGAGAGTTGGCTGGCGCCGGCTGGTGTCAAGGAAGCACCATCGGGCATTTTTCAGGAGGAAAGTCCCACATGTAATTAGTTCAAGCCTCAAGGAGTATCCCACTCATTCCCTTCTCCCATCCCCTTTAAACCAAATAAAAACCACAAACAAAGATGCCGGAGTTGTCGCTGCTTCAGTTGTCACACCCAGGGTCACAGCTCACATGGGCTGGAGAGAGTACCGGTACTGATGGCAGACCCACATCAGGACACAGGCCAGGAAACCTTGCTACATAGGCAAGACAAAACGCCAGTTCTGGCGAAGTACCAAAGACCATACAGGCTACGGCAAAAACAATCTATTGTCTACACCGGTTGGCAAACATTTAAGAATATACCACAAAAATGATACCAGCGTAGTCCGCTTTGCAGCATTAGAGAGGATCTTGGAGAATCCCAGGGGAGGTGAATTTGATAAAATTTTTCTCCAACGAGAAACACGTTGGATTTATAGCTTAGAGGCTACAAAAAGCCCAGGCCTCAATGAGGCATTAAGCTTTAAGCCATTCTTATAATATCTACTACCTATGGGTTACCTTGGGCCCTCTCTGTTTGCCGCACAATATTAATAACACCTTTGACGCATTTCATGGATTCCCCATTCAACCTTGGTTGATCTTGTGTAGTTTTCTTTCCCTCCCTTCACTTTTGTACCTTTATTTTTCCCACCCATGATTATATTAGATGCCCATTTTTTCCACCATTTGTCTGTTCAACTAAGTATACATAAAAAAAATTGAGATATATAGTTGAGATATGTAGTACCCTCCTCTGGCGCTGGGTGACTTTGGCTTTCAATTTGGGCGGACATACGCGTTTCAAACAGACATTTCTCCCTTCCTTCTGTATGGATCGGGGGGGGGGGGGGGTAGTTTTTGTCTGTTTTTGGGAGGGACCTCTTCCACCCTTTTCCCTCTCTTCACCTGGAGGGATGGAGGCGTGGACCTTAAGGCCACTTCCCTGGAGACGGTGCATTTGGTTTCCCGTGCCATCTCTTTGGAACGCACACCAGCCCGGGTCATTACTGACACCACTTCCGGTGACGTCATTGACCGGAGCGATCTGTTTGGCATGCGCCGGTCCTTTCCTGGTCTGGTGGGGAGCATAAAAGGGCCCTTCTCAACCCTATTCAGCATGGCAACATAGGCAGGGAGCACTTTAATGGTCTGGTATGTATTTGGAGACGACCAATATACTTCACGTTTCTTCCTACCTTTCCTGTGTAACATATTAAAGGTGCTACCTTTTAAACTTTTTGAACTAATTTTCTTTATATCCCTGCTTATCCTTTCTTGTCCCTAATTGTTATTTTATTTTTCCTCAGGTAAAGGGCTTGCTGTGACCCTGCTTTATCTACAGCGAGGCTATTAGGGCTATCCCAGCCCCCTTTCCTCCCCTTCCCCTTTCTGTTTTTGAACTTGGCTCTGGCTTAAGGGACAGCTATAGCACTTATTGGAGGATCTGCTATTTTTTAGCTGTATATGGCATACACCCTATATACACTATTGGGGTAAGTCTTAACACAATTACCTGTATTTCAATCCCCTCCTTTGTTGTTGAGAGATATACATGTATATGGGACAATTAACTATAGGTACATCCGAGTATAATTTAATTCCTTTTCCCAGCCTTTCAAATCTTGGTAGATTACTCATTTTGTGATACCCATTTTTTTCCCACTACATATGTGTATAGATAGTGATTCGCTCTTCCCATTCCTGACCATTTATGGATTGAGGTTTGAATGCTACCCACCAATGATTTACACCCTAATCCCCCTCTTTTATAGATGTTATACAGTGCCTTGCGAAAGTATTCGGCCCCCTTGAACTTTTCGACCTTTTGCCACATTTCAGGCTTCAAACATAAAGATATAAAACTGTAATATTTTGTGAAGAATCAACAAAAAGTGGGACACAATCATGAAGTGGAACAAAATTTATTGGATATTTCAAACTTTTTTAACGAATAAAAAACTGAAAAATTGGGCGTGCAAAATTATTCAGCCCCCTTAAGTTAATACTTTGTAGCGCCACCTTTTGCTGCGATTACAGCTGTAAGTCGCTTGGGGTATGTCTCTATCAGTTTTGCACATCGAGAGACTGAAATTTTTGCCCATTCCTTCTTGCAAAAAAGCTTGAGCTCAGTGAGGTTGGATGGAGAGCGTTTGTGAGCAGCAGTTTTCAGTTCTTTCCACAGATTCTCGATTGGATTCAGGTCTGGACTTTGACTTGGCCATTCTAACACCTGGATATGTTTATTTGTGAACCATTCCATTGTAGATTTTGCTTTATGTTTTGGATCATTGTCTTGTTGGAAGACAAATCTCCGTCCCAGTCTCAGGTCTTTTGCATACTCCATCAGGTTTTCTTCCAGAATGGTCCTGTATTTGGCTCCATCCATCTTCCAATCAATTTTAACCATCTTCCCTGTCCCTGCTGAAGAAAAGCAGGCCCAAACCATGATGCTGCCACCACCATGTTTGACAGTGGGGATGGTGTGTTCAGGGTGATGAGCTGTGTTGCTTTTACGCGAAACATAACGTTTTGCATTGTTGCCAAAAAGTTCGATTTTGGTTTCATCTGACCAGAGCACCTTCTTCCACATGTTTGGTGTGTCTCCCAGGTGGCTTGTGGCAAACTTTAAACAACACTTTTTATGGATATCTTTAAGAAATGGCATGGCTTTCTTCTCACCACTCTTCCATAAAGGCCAGATTTGTGCAGTATATGACTGATTGTTATCCTATGGACAGAGTCTCCCACCTCAGCTGTAGATCTCTGCAGTTCATCCAGAGTGATCATGGGCCTCTTGGCTGCATCTCTGATCAGTCTTCTCCTTGTACGAGCTGAAAGTTTAGAGGGACGGCCAGGTCTTCCTAGATTTGCAGTGGTCTGATACTCCTTCCATTTCAATATTATCGCTTGCAGTGCTCCTTGGGATGTTTAAAGCTTGGGAAATCTTTTTATATCCAAATCTGGCTTTAAACTTCTCCACAACAGTATCTCGGACCTGCCTGGTGTGTTCCTTGTTCTTCATGATGCTCTCTGCGCTTTAAAAGGACTCTGAGACTATCACAGTGCAGGTGCATTAATATGGAGACTTGATTACACACAGGTGGATTCTATTTATCATCATTAGTCATTTAGGTCAACATTGGATCATTCAGAGATCCTCACTGAACTTCTGGAGAAAGTTTGCTGCACTGAAAGTAAAGGGGCTGAATAATTTTGCACGCCCAATTTTTCAGTTTTTTATTTGTTAAGAAAGTTTGAAATATCCAATAAATTTCGTTCCACTTCATGATTGTGTTCCACTTGTTGTTGATTCTTCACAAAAAATTACAGTTTTATATCTTTATGTTTGAAGCCTGAAATGTGGCAAAAGGTCGCAAAGTTCAAGGGGGGCGAATACTTTCGCAAGGCACTGTATTCTACTACAATATCTCCATCTACCTACTAATAAACATTAAAGCTTATATCACAATACATCGCTTGCTGGGGCATTGGTTCCTTTTTGGGATTATTGTACCCTTGATATTCAAGGTAAATTCCTGACTATCTAAATAAATTATTTTTGTTTTCTAAAGTAATCTATTAGACTCATTTGAGTCATTATAGAATCATATTCACCACCTATTATACTAATATATCCTCATTTTCATGACAGTAAATAATCTCTTTACGGATTCTTTTGGCCCTTCACCTTTGCTCCGTGTTCGCCCAAAGCCAATTTACCCTTTATGCGCCATATGGAGGAGGTTGGTTGATATTTTGTTAATTTGCTAATTCTTATTGATTGTTATGTATTACACATATACTGTCTCTTACACATAATGTTCTGTATTCATTTCTCTTGTTCTTTTTTGTTTATGCGAAGAATTTCTCTGTCTGTAAAAGGTCCTGATGAAGCAATCCGCGAAACGCGTCGACCTTCCACACAGACATATTCTCTCATATTGATGCTATTTGTGTATTATTTGAACTCATGTGTAACAATTTACATGTTTTTACACGTAGGATTAATCACAACCCCCCTTTGGGTTGAGTTTTTTCCTTATGTGTTGTTTTTTTATTTGTTATGTTTTTAATGGAATTCAATAAATGTGATATTTTATATAATTTTTGACATCTAAGTCTTTCCTTTGTGCCCTGAAAGTCAATTTTTGACCCAAAAGGTTAGTCCAATTGGGTTTTTTCGTTCTTTGCAATGTGTAAATAAGTACGATTCTACTATCTGGTATAATTAGGTTTTATCGTACTTATTTACACCTTGCACTTTATTTATATTTCCATATTCCATTTTTTGTATGGTCACACCTGAGCACTTTGACACTTTATTCACATGTCCACAGAGGTTTACACAACTCCCCCCAGCTCATCCCTAACATCAAGAAACCCACCCTGGCCAAGCACCCATCACCAGAGAAAGTGGTTGCAAAGAGCCTGCAGAAGGTCAGCAACTATGACATGCAACAAAGCCTAAACAAAAGGTGAAAACTGCATTATATTGTCACTTGCCTATAACACACAGCAGTATACACAACCCCCCCCCCCCCCCCAGCTCATCAATAGCGTCAAGACACCAACCCAATTGAAATGTCATGCACCCACCACTAAGGAAGTGACTGTAAACAGCCTCCAGGAGATCCACGCCACTAAGATATAACAAAGCATGAAAAAAAGGATGAAAACTGTATTTTGCTATCAGATGTCTATAACACACTGCAGTCCTCACCTAGTCCCCAGCTCATCAATAGCACCAAGACACCCACCCTGGGAAATGCCAGGCAACTATCACTGGGGAAGGGGGGGGGGAGTGGCTGCAAGAAAATGCAGGTGATCAGCAGCTAGGGCATGCAAACAAAGCCTAACAAAAGGGGAAAACTGTATTTTGTCATGTGTCTTTTATTGTCAGCCCCCCCCCCCCCCCGTTTCCATCAATAGAACACAGAATCCCACCAGGGGTTGGGGTTTGGTCGTGGGTGCAAAGAGGCTGCAGAAGATCAGCAGCTAGGACATGGAATATACACCCCCCCCCCCCGCACAAAAAAAAGGGGGGTATGAAAATGGTTGTGTATGAAGCCCATAATGCAATGCTTGCCTTGCTATGGTGCACATTGGAGACATCAGACAGTAATCTATGCAGAGACAGTCAGATCTGATCACATCAAAGGGAGGGGGGTCTTTTGAAGTCTGCTGAAAATCAGGGATGCCCCCCCCAGAAAAAAAAAATCAGAGCCATGTGTCAGCTCCATGCAATGCAATGCATCCATCCATCAATCCATTCATCCAGCACAGGTCGGGGGTCGGTGTATACTGGGTGTATAGGAGAGATCTATATGTATGGAGGGGTAGGGTCAGCACACCCCTGTTTCCCTCTGTGCCCCCACATCTCTGTTCCCTACTGTATCCCACCTACACATCTGTTCCCCTCTGTGCCCCCCCAAATATATTTCCCCTCTGTACCCCCAAACCCCCCCACACATCTGTTCTTCTCTGTGCCCCCCAACCCCCCCTGCACATCTGTTCCCTCTGTACCCCCCCTTACAAATCTGTTCTGTGCCCCCCAAACCCCCCCTGCACATCTTTTCCCCTCTGTATCCCCTTCTGCACATCTATTCCCCTCTGTACCCCCCCCCCCCCAACACTCCCCCCCTGCACATCTGGTCCCCTCTGTACACAATGCACTATAAACTTGACAGCAGATTCAAAGTTTTTTTTTTTACTTCAGGTGACTAAGTGTGCTGCGGGTTCTTCCACTACCTGAGCCAACAGGGAGAGCGGCGCTGCTGCCTATCCTTCCACTACAGATCCGACGGTCCAGGAGGAGGAGGGAGGGGAAATCGCTGCAAGCTCAGACTTACATGTAGCTCTGATGCCCACGCAGGATCTCCCTCCGGCTAGCAGGTCACTTCCTTGTGTACAATGGAGAAGGGAGGGGCCTCCAACCTGGCCAGCTAATCAGCTTCAGTGTACAAGTGAATTGCTGCTCGGGTCAGAGGCCCCTCCCCTCTCCCCTGTACACAAGGAAGTGACCTGCTAGCCGGAAGGGAGATCCCACGGCCATGTTTTCAAAGCTGGAAACTTCTGCTATCAGTGACCTGACAGGTCGCCCGGCCAGAGAATACCAGGACAAATCCCCGGGACACGGACAGACCGGGATATGGGTCTGAAAACCAATGCTTACTATGCCGAATGATGAGAGCAGCGGGGAGCTCTCATCATCTGCTTCTGGTTCGGAATTCGAGCCAGTAGAGGATCGGAGATTGAATCAGAGGAGGAAACAGTCCCTCCTAAAAGAATAAGGAGAATAAGACCAGAAGACCTGCCTACAACCACCAGCACCATACAACAATGGTACCAACACAAACGCAGCTAGACCCCAGGAACAGGAGCCCAGTACCAGCACTGGACTAACAAATCCAACCCAAAGAATCCAGACCCAAACCTACCTTCCCAATGCCCTGGCAAACCCCTTATAGTTACCTGCCAGCTCAGCATCAGCTATAATCCCCCCTTTCACCGCACAGCCAGGTGTGCAGCCCAACACTACATATTTTTCGCTATTAGATTTTTTTTTGTTTTTCCCCACAAGATTTGCTGCAGTATATGGTGGACCAAACAAATCTTTATGCAGAGCAATTTATTGCATCCAACCCCAATTCCTCCTACGCCCGTATGTTCCATTGGCGCCGTCTCACACTAGACGAATTCAAAATATTTTTGGGCCTTACATTTAATATGGGGCTTACAAAGAAAAACAAAGTCAATGCTTACTGGTCCAGCCACTCCATCCGCCACATGCCTGTTTTTTCTTCTGTCATGTCCAGGACATGGTATTACAATGCGCTTCCTACATTTTAATGACAATTCCCAGTGCCCTCCCCGAGATCATCCCAACCACGACAAATTATATAAATTACGCCCCCTAATACATTTTTTCAAAGCAATTTGTGGAAGTGTATGTCCCAGACAAAAATATCTGTGTGGACGAATCCCTTATCCACTTTACTGGCCGGCTGCACTTCCAACAATATATCCCAAGTAAGAGAGCCAGGTACGGGTTGAAACTGAATAAACTATGCGAGAGAGCCACTGGGTATGTATGTACATGCCTTCCGCGTGTATGAAGACAAAGACTCCCAGCTTCAGCCCCCCTGAATGTCCAACATACATTAGAACAAGTGGGAAAATTGTCTGGGACCTGGCATACCCCCTATTCAAAAAAGGCTACCATATCTATGTAGACAATTACTACACCAGCTTGCCCCTGTAGCACCCTCCTAGGTAGGTGCTAGTCAGCGTAAACCGGCATTCAGCCAGCGCTGACCAGCATCAAGCAGAAACTAGTCAGAGTCCCCGCCACTTTGTGCATAGTTCAGTTACCGGAGTATCCCACTCATCCAAGTTCCTGAATAAACCTAAAAAACCCAAAGATACTGGACTGGTTCTTGTCTCAGTGCTCGCACTTGGAGAAACATGTCTAAAGGTACTGTTGTTGCTAGTGGTATCCCAGGGGGACCCACACTCAGCAGCTCCCTTAGGAGTAGTGCTACATTTGGGGGCTCGTCCAGGATTTCACCCTGGGTTACCGGGCTGGTTTCTAACGGCAATGGCCGAAGAAAATTTGCAATATCTCCATTTATGTGTCAGCAACTTTGTTCTACTGTTCAAACCAAGTGTGAGGCTGGCTCCACAGGAGACAGAGAGAGTGGGCTGAAGATAGAAGTGCACATGGAGGGTTGCCCATGGCAACACAAATGTTCCAGTCAGTACTGCAAAATGGCAGGAACCTTCCACTTCAATTATGAAATGTACTCTGCTAGCAAGTATTGGAGAGCATGAAGAGGCCTATGTCTGTGAATAAAAGCTGCATCTGCCTGACAGGAAAAGGTCCAAGTGTGGACAGAGAAAATGGCGGCAAGGGGCACATGGAGCAGGATGCCTGGGGCCGTGTGTGTGTTCAGGCTATATGGACTAATGCTGACCATGCATACGACATCAGGACATTTGTTCTGTATAATAACAGCAGTGATACTGTGAAGATTGCAGTCGGCCATGCCGGGAGAGGCAGTGGGACTATCTTCAGAGACAGTATGGTGGGCCTTACTTTTACATGTGTTGGGGAGAGGACTGTTGACCGTGAATGTGACAGCGGGACAATTCTCTGGCCTGGCAAAGAGGGACAACTGGCTCCAGGAGAGGGAGATGCAGCTGGGGCCCTGCTACAAGTAAGAAGAGTGGATGCATGTCTGGTAAGGGACATGGTCCGCTTTGCAGTGACTTCCATGTCGGCTAAGGAGAAAGGGCACAGAATTGGAAGGGTTACTGCGCGAGCCGGAAAACACTGCCAAGAGGAGGAGCCACCGCCAAACAAGGAGTATGGGTGGAGACATTGGTCGCACCTAGCCAATCAGGAGTGACTAAGGGAGTCCATATATTACTCCCCCCTTCGGGTGTTGCTGAGAGGGAGACATATGTGAGGAGAAGCACCATGGAGCTTGTAGTAGAGCAAAAGCATGCAACTGCGATTACTTCTTCCGCTGGCGGAAAACCTGCTGGGCAGATCCGGAAGCTGACCGGGAAGCAGAGTCAAACATTAGTATGGGATACCGGCATATGGATGGTGCCCAAAGGATGACTGGCGCTGTGCACAGGAGGAGGCGTGGAGTACCTTGGCCTGGTATGTCCTCAGTGTGCGAATGCAACTATGAGAGTGCAAGCGTGGAGCCAATGCGGGCATTGCAGCTATCTGCTGCTGCGGGCAGAGAGGAGTGAAGGCCGACCCAGGCAGATATGTGTGGTCTGGGAGTCAGGATTCACTCGGGACATAACGGCCACGGAGTCAGGGTTCCTCCGCGGAGGCAGGAGGAGCATAATCACCTAATGCAGCTGGAGGCCATGTAGCCTGGCAGTGGTCCAGCCCTGGCATTAGGAGGGACTCAACCGCAGGGAAGAGGGTGCATGCAAGTTCAGAGGGCGGGGAGGTGGCCGAAAGATGCACCAAAGCCCACAGCAGCGGAAACCAGGTCTGTCCCCATCCCCATTTAAAAAAAAGATGGCCCGTGGCGGTCAAGGCCTCAGTAACCAGAGGGAGCAGTGAGGAAGAGGCCGGGGGTTATCCATGTGGGGTCTCCCAGTTTTCAGTGCAAGTATGGATCAATTGGAGGAAGGAATTAATGACTGAAGGTCA
This sequence comes from Pelophylax lessonae, assembly GCF_965119305.1. Classification (NCBI taxonomy): domain Eukaryota; kingdom Metazoa; phylum Chordata; class Amphibia; order Anura; family Ranidae; genus Pelophylax; species Pelophylax lessonae. The sequence continues at coordinate 455,983,031 of NC_138771.1, read as the reverse complement.
GAAGATGAAACAGAATAGGACTGGGGATCTGAGGTTGGGAGCAGTTCCCCAGGTCCTGATACAGTAGACGTGCCTGACAAAGAGAGGGGAGCTTTCCCAAAACTTGGGGTTCTGCAAGACCTACTCAAAAAAGGTCCCAGATCTAACCCCACCCATGAACTATGCCCAGGATCAGAATGAGGCCTACAGCTTCCTGATCAAGCGAGAGGAGACCCCATTCTCTTTACCTGCGAGAGGGGTAACAGGGAAAACCTCCCCAGGTTTTCAAGGATGCAGAGGTGACTGCAGCGCAAAGTAGCCATGGAGTATGTTATGATTATCCATACGCTCCACAGGAGGTTATGTTGGACATTGAGTCAAAGAGAGAGTCATGGTGCAATGAGGCAATCTTGGACTTTTTTGTTCCTAAACCCTTTCGGGATTCAACAAGAACTGACATATGGGACAAATTTAATGCAGTAAAGACTCAGTGGTTGTATGGACATTCCATATACATAGAACAGGTGGAAGTCCGTCGTCCAGATGGATCAGGCCAGGCTTGGTCGATCCGAGTTCGGGGACAGCCAGGGAAACCTTGTCAGGGTTCCTCACCCAGAGTACTACATTTAACAGAAATCTTCACACCAAAGTGTAAAAGTAAGGCTGGCTAGCCGTCACTGGAAAAAAATGTAATGCTTAAGTTTAAAGTTGCTGTTACAGTTGAATTGTTATTTTTTTCCCCCCATCTACATGAGTTCACCATTGTACAGACCCCTTGGGCCTTTGGGCCAGGGGCCTAAAGAGGAACTTCAGCCTCACAGATCCCTTGGGCCAACGGGCCAGGATCTTTGGATTACAAATATCTGCTTGGAGAGACTTCAGGAACCATCAAGCAGAGGAAAAAGGAACTGGACTAAAACTGGCGGCCGTCGCAGTGATGGGCGGTGCATCCAGGAAGTCTGGTGGGGGTGCTCTAAAGACCCCCAATGTTTTCCTGACTTAGCAGTATTGTAAGCTACTTAGGCTCCAGTGATTTGCCCTGTTTCTACACAGAGAAGTGATCGTGAATGACAGCAGGAGGATGCTGTATTTATCTTCTCCAAAGGACTCTGCACAAGGTAGTCAGTGCTAGGGCACAGATCCCCCTGAGAGGAGGGAGATTGGACCCGGCGTGTCAGGGACTGGAGTGAGAAGGTCACCCCTACGGGGAGGGTCTTCTCATTCAACTGTCTAGATAGATAGTTATGTTATGGACATGTGTAAAGTGTGACTAACTTCTATTTCTCTCTACAGGTGAACTCACAGTAGAGGTAGATAGTCAGGGTGTGTATTATTTGTTTAAACCTTACCAAACCGAGTTTGTTTGGAGGGAGGTGCATCCTTTCATGCAAAAAGTGCAAAAAAAAAAAAAGTGTGTATATGTGTACAGTATAGAGATGTTAATATATTTTTGCACATTCAATTCTTTCCCTTTTCCAAGTTTGTGAGATACTACTGATTCCTTTTGGCAGATTTTTGTAGGAGGCGACTGCCTCAGAGCCAATGGGGACATATAATCAGTTCAAGGGGGGTGGATTTAAATGACCAGATGCTGCATCCATATTTATCAACCCAAAAGTCCCGTTACTGATATAATAAAGTTGCATTTCATCTGTTTCACCGCCATGTATAATTCATTTGTCTGCTATCAAAAGTCACCAGAAAGTCAACCCAGCACCTACCTCAATTATATTGAAGACATTATCACTGCCCTAATTTACCAGCAAGGACCGACCCCAGGAAGCATTCACTCCGATTGTGTGAGTTGACTTCATTAACAACATTTTCCCTATAGCATTCCCCCCGCAGAATCAGGAAGAAGGCGCCAAGAGATGTTGTGTGTGCAGCAGGAGGAGTTAGAAGAGACACTAGTAATTGTCCCTCCTAACCAGGCCTATGCTTCGGAGATAGCTTCAAAATTTACCATACCGCTGTAAGATTTTAGTTCCCCTTATTTTCAACAGACTGCCATTTCCCATTTTCAAATACCTGTGCGGATCATTTGCCTGCTACCATCTTTCTACCTTCCATGTTAACTGACCCTGGCCTTTTTACCGACGATGCATTTGCTTTCCATTTTAAAAACCATGTTTCTGACATCCACGTGCACCGACCTCAGCCTGTTTACCAACTATGCCTTTGCCTGCTGTTTTAAAAACCAAGTTTCTGACTTCCACACGTACCGACCTCAGTCTGTTTACTGATGATGCCTTTGCCTGCCGTTTTAAACCAAGTTTCTGACTTCCAAGTGCACCTTGGCCTGTTAATCGACCACGCTTTTTGCCTGCCACTTGGACTGATCTTTTGCCCTTCTACTTTAGTACACAGGAGTCTCACATATGTTAGGGGCTTCAGACTAGTACACAGGGGTCTCACATATCTGAGAGGCTTCAGAAGAGTGTGCGGAGTATAGAAGAAAAAGGTTTTGGTTTTCTGTGTTCCCAGAACAGGGTCTGGAGTCTTCAAAAGATATTTGGGTGGGAGAAGCCTCTACTAGGGATGATCGAACTTTTGAAAAGTTCGGTTTGACCAGAACACCCGAATTTCCCGAAAGTTCGGTTTGGAATCAATGGGACCCAAACTTCGGGAATCAAAAAACACAATTTTGAAGCCCTAAAACCTAATAAATGCCCCTAAAAAGTGCCTAGGGTTCTGGGTCATGTCCCAGGGACTATGAATCAGGCACAAATTGTCGTTTTTGATTGAGAGCCAATTATGGAAAAATTATTGAAATAAAAATGAGATTTCTTTGAATTTAGTGTCGGGGGGGGGGGGGGTCTAAAAAGTGTACCTGTGAAGTTTCAGCTCTATAGCATGTCCAGAACCAGAATTATAGCATGCCAAACCTTCAAAAATGACTTTTTTGCTTAACTGCGCCTTTCTTTTGCTCCTAATCAACTGCACAGCCAATGTGTATCATGGGGACATAATGCAGTGCACTGGGAACAAGATTAGATTTTTTTTTTTGGAAAAAGGTGCTGTCTCTTTAAATGTGGATATAATTAACGGGTGTATTTTCACAACGGGGCTATTATTACCAAATGTTTTCAAGAAGTCAAAAGATGTATGTAGATGCACTTTATTTCATGTAAAATGGGGTTTGGTGCACTTTAACTTGAATTCTCACAAGAAACAGACATATATGCACGGATACATTGAGAGTTAGGGTTAGGGGTAGGGGCCACAATGTAGTGCACAGTGAACAAGATTAGAGATGTTTTGGATGAATACTGTTGTCTCTTGACTTTGAATAGAAGTAAAGGATGCTTAAAAATTGGGCCTTTGGTGGTGCCGACGATGCCTTGACACCATAACCTTATGAAAGTGCTGGTCATGAAGGCAATAATTGCCTTTGTAAGGAAAAAAATTGCAATGATATGCATCTGTGAAACAGGTGCGCAAAAATTGTTGTTTGGGTGTTGGTGGAGCCATACCACTGTAAGCCCAAAGAGCTGGTGTTGAAGTAGGTGAAAAAATTAAGAAGATGTGTACCTGTGGATCAGGTGAGCAAACATTGTGTTTTGGGTGTTGGCAGAGCCTCCCCACCGTAAGCCCCAAGAGCTGGTGTTGAAGAAGGCGTAAAAATTATGAAGGTGTGCACCTGTTCCACAGGTGCGCAAACATGGTATTTTTGGTGTTGGCAGAGCCTCCCCACTGTAAGCCCAAAGAGCTGGTGTTAAAGAAGGCGTAAAAATTATGAAGGTGTGCACCTGTGGAACAGGTGCGCAAACATGGTATTTTTGGTGTTGGCGGAGCCTCCCCACCGTAAGCCCAAAGAGCTGGTGTTGCAGAAGGCAAAAAATTATGAAGGTGTGCACCTGTGGAACAGGTGCGCAAACATGGTATTTTTTGTTTGGCGGAGCCTCCCCACCGTAAGCCCAAAGAGCTGGTGTTGCAGAAGGCCAAAAAATTATGAAGGTGTGCACCCGTGGAACAGGTGTGCAAACATGGTATTTTTGGTATAACTAAAATGAGGTTCTGTGAACCTAAACAGAACGAGAGGAGTGTTAGAGGGTGGCAGCCTGGTCCAGGCTTAAACTGAGGCTCAGCTGCCACATCGCAACGATAGACTAGTCTACAAGGTCTACATCAGGTGCATCAAAGCTTGATATCCATGACCGATTCATTTTAATGAATGTCAAACGGTCGACTGAGTCGGTGGAGAGTCTTGTTCGATGGTCTGTGACGAATCCTCCTGCTGCGCTGAAAGCCCGTTCAGATAGGACACTGGAAGCAGGGCAGGCCAACAACTCCATGGCATACTGGGCCAGTTCTGGCCAGTGGTCTAATCTTAAGACCCAGTATGCCAGTGGATCGGATTCGTCACATGAAAAGCCCTCTGTGTCACTTTGTGCCCCGACGTAGTCGTCCACCATGTGATGCAGACGCTGTCGATGCGATGTGGCAGCTGAGAGGCCTGGGCGGTGAGGACTAAAAAAAGACTGAAAGGCATCCGTCAACCGCACGCCTTCTCCAACGCTCCTCTCGTGACCCACAGTAGAGTTCATGGTAGGTTGTCCCCGCCCCTGCACCCTACGGGAGTCGGGGAACGTATTCACCAGAATCCTCTTGAGACTGTCCTCAAGGGATATGATCCTGTGGACTCTCTGGGTGGATGGGAAAAGCTCAGAGACTTTTGACTTGTACCGGTGGTCAAGTAGGGTGGCCAACCAATAGTGGTCAGTCTCTTTAATGGCCTTGATGCTGGGGTCCTTTCGCAGGCTCTGAAGCATGATGTTTGCCATGCGTCGCAAATTTGCAAAGGCCTGAGAAGCTGACTCCTCGGGGTCACTTAAAACGACATGATCTTGAACATACTCCTCCTCCTCCCAGCCACGTACTACTCCAAAGTGTCCCGAGGGAGTCAAACTAGGCCTTGCAGATTGCCGCATGTCTTCCTCCTCCTCCTCATCAAAGCCTGCAAAAGTTCCCGAAGAATCGTCCTCCTCCTCCTCCTCTTCCACCCCTGGATCCTGCTCTGGCCTCTGGGAGCTAGGCATAATGGGGTCAGGAATCTCAGGATAAAGGGGGCCTTGAGAGGCAAGGAAGTCCTCCTCTTCCTCCTGCTGCTCTGCCTCCTGTGCCCTGTCCATAATGCCACGCAGAGTGTGCTCCAACAAAAAAAGTACCGGTAGGGTGTCACTGATGCATGCGCTGTCCCGGCAGACCATCCTTGTGGCCTCCTCAAATGGCGAGAGGACAGCGCATGCATCCTTAATCAAAAGCCACTGCCGTGGCAAAAAAAAAGCCCAGGCGCGCTGAGCCAGTGCTGGTGCCGTACTCGCAGAGATATTCATTGAGGGCCCTCTGCTGCGTGTACAGGCGCTGCAGCATAGCCAAGGTGGAGTTCCAGTGGGTGGGCATGTCACAGACGAGGCGGTGTACCGGCAGGTGAAACTCGCGCTGCACTTCGGCCAAACGTGCAGTGGCACTGTACGACCGCCTGAAGTGACTGCACACTCTTCTTGCCATCCTTAGCACATCCTGCATTCCCGGGTACGAGTTCAAAAACCGCTGTACCACGAGATTCAGGACATGCGCCAGGCATGGCACATGGGTCAACTTTCCCTGCCGAAGGGCGGCCAGGAGGTTTGACCCATTATCTGTAACCACCATTCCTGGCTGCAGCTGGCGTGGTGTCAACCACCTCTGGGCCTGTGCCTGCAGAGCCCCAAGAATCTCAGGGGCAGTGTGCTGCCTGTCCCCTAGACACACAAGCTGCAGCACTGCGTGACATCTTTTGGCCTGAGACATAGAATAGCCCTTTGAAAGCTTACGTGGTACCTCATCATATTCAAAGGACCATGCTCCAGAGGAGGGCATGGAGGAGGATGAGGAGGAGGAGCAGAAGGGGGTAGAAGTGATCGAACTACCCAGATCAGCGACATCACCAGCTTTTTGCAGACATGGGGGCAATACTGGCTACAGCACCGAGCCCTGGCTACAATCCCTTCCGCTGGCAAGCAATGTCACCCAATGAGCAGTGACAAAAATGTACCGTTCCTGCCCATGTTTGCTTGACCAAGTGTCAGCCGTCAGGTGTATCTTACGGCTGACTGACTTGACCAGGGACGACACTACATTGCCTTCCACATGTTGGTATAGGGATGGCAGGGCCTTACGGGCAAAGTAATGCCGACTTGGCACCTGCCACTGTGGAACTGCACATTTTGCAAAGTCGCGGAAGGGAGCAGACTCTACCAGGTTAAATGGTAAGAGTTGCAGAGCCAGTAGTTTTGCCAAACTACTGTTTAGACGCTGGGCATGTGGGTGGCGGGGAGTATACTTTTTTTTTTTGTTCCAGCATGTGTGGAATCGAAATTTGCTATCTAGATGTTACAGCTGGTGGTGTGCTGGAGGTAGATGCGACACTGCGTGCTAGATCACCATCCCTGTCAGTGGAGGCTGCCAACAGGTGATGAGTGACTATAGCAGGGACAGACTGATGTGCAGGTGGAGCACGAGGAGGAGCGAGAGGAGGACTAGGAGGCCGACTGACCGATCTTTGGCCCTTTTGCGAGTTCTTCAAATGCTCCTGCCAACGGGCCAAGTGGTGGGTTGTCCAATGCCTGGTTAGGCAGCTTGTACCCAAGTGATTGACATTTTTGCCACATTTTATTCCCTTATGACAAATCTTGCAGATCGCAACTTTTCGATCTGCATGAGATGTCTCAAAAAAGGCCCAGCAAGAAGAGGTTTGTATAGTGGCCCGGGAGACAACAGGTGCAGCCTTAGATGGAGTGGGCCGTCTGCTCTCCCCTTGTGCTTGCTCTGCCTCCTCCTCAACCTCAGACCCAACATCAGACTCCATAAAGGACTGAGCATCAGGCGTGGCCCGGGAGACAACAGGTGCGGCCTTAGATGGAGTGGGCCATCTGCTCTCCCCTCTTGCTTGCTCTGCCTCCTCCTGAACCTCAGACCCATCATCAGACTCCATAAAGGACTGAGCATCAGGCAGGAGTAGATGGCAGACACTGTGGACAAACAGCTCAGCTGACTCATCTGCCATGTCTGAAGTTGGGTCTAAGGGAGGACTTGAGGTGGACATGGACTCATCTTTATTTGCTCTGCCAACTTCAGAAGACTGACCACTTTTCTCTGCCTGGGTCACTGTAGTTGCTGATGATGACGATGATGAGGGTTTGGTAATATAGTCCACCACCTCCTGTACGTACTGTGGACGTATAGCTTGGCCACTGCGGGAGAACAATCGAGATGGTGGCCTGGCTGAGGACTGACCACCACGTCCACCCTTGCCTCTAGACACCCTAGAAGCTGTGCCCCTTTCTGCAGCAGGGCCACGTATGCCTTTCCTTGGTCTACCTGACATAGTTGTCACTGAGGTTTTGGCAACTCTGCGCGGTGAAATTCACCTGCAAAACACACACTGCTATGCGACCCAAAGTTGTCGCTAAATACAGCAGATTTGTGTTCCGCAGAGTAGCAAAGCCTTTTGCACAGTGGACTTAACGCTTACAACAAGAACAGGCATTAAAGCCCCGTACACACGTACCGATCGTCGGCCGACCGATCGGCCATCTTTTGTCCCCGGGCTGTCGTGTCCGCTGAAAAGTGCAAAAGACTGCACACGAATTTTGTCCGCCGACTGCAGAAGTGATGTCATGTGATGGTTAACTTTCCCTGTGTTTTTTCTTTTCTGAGCATGCCCAGTCTTGCAAATCTGCTGTCTGTCGGCCGAATTCTGTACTGACTGGCGAACAATCGGCCGTTCTGGTGTCGGCATACAAAAATTTTAATGCTTACACGACAGATTCTGTTCGGCCGAAAGTGCGCTGTCGGCTGTCGGAAGCATCATACTAACAAGCCAAAAATCGGCCGATCGGTCGTCGGCCGAATCTTTTCGGCCGACAATCTGCACATGTGTACGGGCCTTAAGTTGTCACTGAGGCTTTGGCAACTCTGCACTGTGAAATTCACCTGCAAAACACACTGCTATGCGACCCAAAGTTGTCGCTAAATACAGCAGATGTGTGTATCACTGAAATATATTTAGCACAATAGCTGACTAGCAAGCACGTATACCTGCTGTAGATATATCAGCAGTGCAACGTGCTCACTAGACGGAACCCTGACACTTAAAAGTATCCCTACAAAAACTAAATTATTGAATCTAACTATAGTTGTATATAGTACCCTAACTACACTGCATATCCCTTTCCTCACACTAAAAGAACAGCTCCATACAGCAGAAGATAATTGCAAAATGACACTGGAGCTTTACAAGCAATGCAGCAAACGTTGAAACACAGCAGGAGAAACACAAATGCTTCCACTCTCTTCGAAAGCCTCTGTATTACAGTGCTAGAGGTTAGGCGGGGATATGTTATATACTGGGGGGCGTATTCACTCCTGATTGGCCTCTGGTCCCCGTAGTCACTCCAATCATGTTCCTAGCAGACTCCTGCCCCCTCATTGGCTTTTACTGACGTTTCTGGGCCAATCACGGGCTTTTAAAGCCCACTTCCTGTCCCATTGCATTTTGGGCGGTTCTGGTGGCCGAATTCCAAACTTTTACCGCAAAAAGTTCGGAATTCGGCCGAATTTGGAACACCCAAATTTCGGGTCGAACCGATGGTTGACCAGAACCGTTCGATCATCCCTAGCCTCTACCCCTGTCCCCATTCTTTCCTGACAAGAGGTCTTACGCTTGCTGGTCCTTCCTGCTGCCTGGATCAATATTTCATCAAAATATCTTACGAATTGACAACTTTGTGTGAAAAAAAAAAAAGTATGTTTTCATTTTCTTTCCACATTTTCAAAAAGACTTGTGTGGGGGTTGGGGGAAATGACATGTTAAAAAGACTCATAGAATATAGATTGGGGTGTTTGCTTTTCAAAATGGGGTCATTTTATGGGCATTACCATTGTTCTGGTGCTCCAGGGCCTTCAAAAGTGTGATAGGTTGTCATGAAATTAGATGTGCAATTTATGCTCCTAGAACACCTGGAGGTGTTACTTGGATGTCAGTGGCGGAGCCAGAGGGTTAGCTGGGGTGTCAATTGACACCCCAGAAAAAGTCCCTGCCACCCCTGTTGCCACCCCGATCCAGGCTGGCAGCGGAGGAATCACAGGCAGTGGTGGGATGGGATCAGCCGGTTCGCAGAACCGGCTGATCCCTCTAAGCTGGCGGCCAGGGTCAGGGAGCAGCAGAACAGTGCGTCCCGAAGCCGAGCCCGCCCATTCTGTGACAATAGCGAATGAAAATTCGCTATTGTCACATGGATCCTCCTCCGGCCAATCAGGGAGCGGGTCCTCCCGCTTCCTGATTGGCCGAATGGCAAATGCCGTGCCATTGGTCGAGGAGGCGCCGGCGGGAGGACTGAGAAGATGCAGGGAGCCGCGGACCGATGATAAGCTGCTGTGATGACCGTCCGTCCGTGAGGTAAGTAAGCCGGTCTCATGGGGGGGGGGGACGACGCTGGCACTCTGCAATGATTGCGGGCAAATGCTGTGGCACTCTGCAATAATCATTGGGGGCATTGCTGTGGCACTCTGCAATAATCATTGGGGGCATTTCTGTCTCACTCTGCAATAATCATTGGGGGCATTTCTGTCTCACTCTGCAATAATCATTGGGGGCATTGCTGTCTCACTCTGCAATAATCATTGGGGGCATTGCTGTGGCACTCTGCAATAATCATTGGGGGCATTGCTGTGGCACTCTGCAATAATCATTGGGGGCATTGCTGTGGCACTCTGCAATAATCATTGGGGGCATTTCTGTCTCACTCTGCAATAATCATTGGGGGCATTGCTGTCTCACTCTGCAATAATCATTGGGGGCATTGCTGTGGCACTCTGCAATAATCATTGGGGGCATTGCTGTGGCACTCTGCAATAATCATTGGGGGCATTGCTGTGGCACTCTGCAATAATCATTGGGGGCAAGGCTGTGGCACTCTGCAATAATCATTGGGGGCATTGCTGTCTCACTCTGCAATAATCATTGGGGGCATTGCTGTCTCACTCTGCAATAATCATTGGGGGCATTGCTGTCTCACTCTGCAATAATCATTGGGGGCAAGGCTGTGGCACTCTGCAATAATCATTGGGGGCATTGCTGTCTCACTCTGCAATAATCATTGGGGGCAAGGCTGTGGCACTCTGCAATAATCATTGGGGGCATTGCTGTGGCACTCTGCAATAATCATTGGGGTCATTGCTGTCTCACTCTGCAATAATCATTGGGGGCAAGGCTGTGGCACTCTGCAATAATCATTGGGGGCAAGGCTGTCTCACTCTGCAATAATCATTGGGGGCAAGGCTGTGGCACTCTGCAATAATCATTGGGGGCATTGCTGTCTCACTCTGCAATAATCATTGGGGGCAAGGCTGTCTCACTCTGCAATAATCATTGGGGGCATTGCTGTCTCACTCTGCAATAATCATTGGGGGCAAGGCTGTGGCACTCTGCAATAATCATTGGGGGCATTTCTGTGGCACTCTGCAATAATCATTGGGGGCATTGCTGTGGCACTCTGCAATAATCATTGGGGCCATTGCTGTGGCACTCTGCAATAATCATTGGGGGCAAGGCTGTGGCACTCTGCAATAATCATTGGGGGCATTGCTGTCTCACTCTGCAATAATCATTGGGGGCATTGCTGTGGCACTCTGCAATAATCATTGGGGGCATTGCTGTCTCACTCTGCAATAATCATTGGGGGCAAGGCTGTGGCACTCTGCAATAATCATTGGGGGCAAGGCTGTGGCACTCTGCAATAATCATTGGGGGCATTGCTGTGGCACTCTGCAATAATCATTGGGGGCATTGCTGTCTCACTCTGCAATAATCATTGGGGGCATTGCTGTCTCACTCTGCAATAATCATTGGGGGCAAGGCTGTGGCACTCTGCAATAATCATTGGGGGCAAGGCTGTGGCACTCTGCAATAATCATTGGGGGCATTGCTGTCTCACTCTGCAATAATCATTGGGGGCAAGGCTGTCTCACTCTGCAATAATCATTGGGGGCATTGCTGTCTCACTCTGCAATAATCATTGGGGGCAAGGCTGTGGCACTCTGCAATAATCATTGGGGGCATTTCTGTGGCACTCTGCAATAATCATTGGGGGCATTGCTGTGGCACTCTGCAATAATCATTGGGGCCATTGCTGTGGCACTCTGCAATAATCATTGGGGGCAAGGCTGTGGCACTCTGCAATAATCATTGGGGGCATTGCTGTGGCACTCTGCAATAATCATTGGGGGCATTGCTGTCTCACTCTGCAATAATCATTGGGGGCATTGCTGTGGCACTCTGCAATAATCATTGGGGGCATTGCTGTCTCACTCTGCAATAATCATTGGGGGCAAGGCTGTGGCACTCTGCAATAATCATTGGGGGCAAGGCTGTGGCACTCTGCAATAATCATTGGGGGCATTGCTGTGGCACTCTGCAATAATCATTGGGGGCATTGCTGTCTCACTCTGCAATAATCATTGGGGGCATTGCTGTCTCACTCTGCAATAATCATTGGGGGCAAGGCTGTGGCACTCTGCAATAATCATTGGGGGCAAGGCTGTGGCACTCTGCAATAATCATTGGGGGCAAGGCTGTGGCACTCTGCAATAATCATTGGGGGCATTGCTGTCTCACTCTGCAATAATCATTGGGGGCATTGCTGTCTCACTCTGCAATAATCATTGGGGGCATTGCTGTGGCACTCTGCAATAATCATTGGGGGCATTGCTGTGGCACTCTGCAATAATCATTGGGGGCATTGCTGTGGCACTCTGCAATAATCATTGGGGGCATTGCTGTGGCACTCTGCAATAATCATTGGGGGCATTGCTGTCTCACTCTGCAATAATCATTGGGGGCATTGCTGTGGCACTCTGCAATAATCATTGGGGGCATTGCTGTCTCACTCTGCAATAATCATTGGGGGCAAGGCTGTGACACTCTGCAATAATCATTGGGGGCATTGCTGTCTCACTCTGCAATAATCATTGGGGGCAAGGCTGTGGCACTCTGCAATAATCATTGGGGGCAAGGCTGTGGCACTCTGCAATAATCATTGGGGGCAAGGCTGTCTCACTCTGCAATAATCATTGGGGGCAAGGCTGTGGCACTCTGCAATAATCATTGGGGGCAAGGCTGTGGCACTCTGCAATAATCATTGGGGGCAAGGCTGTGGCACTCTGCAATAATCATTGGGGGCATTGCTGTCTCACTCTGCAATAATCATTGGGGGCAAGGCTGTCTCACTCTGCAATAATCATTGGGGGCATTGCTGTCTCACTCTGCAATAATCATTGGGGGCAAGGCTGTGGCACTCTGCAATAATCATTGGGGGCATTTCTGTGGCACTCTGCAATAATCATTGGGGGCATTGCTGTGGCACTCTGCAATAATCATTGGGGGCATTGCTGTGGCACTCTGCAATAATCATTGGGGGCATTGCTGTGGCACTCTGCAATAATCATTGGGGGCATTGCTGTCTCACTCTGCAATAATCATTGGGGGCATTGCTGTGGCACTCTGCAATAATCATTGGGGGCAAACCTGTATCCTGTCTGTATCCTCTGATCACCACCACCTGTATCCTGTCTTTACTAGTAATGGCAGCGATCATTAGAGGGACTGCGACATTGCGGTGGACGAATCTGACACTAAATTACACTTTGTATATTGACCCCCCAAAATAATACCTAGCCACCCCTTTGCCACCCCTGTTTTAAAAGTCTAGCTCCGCCACTGTTGGATGTTGGGTCTCTATGTGGCCAGGCTCGTAAAAAGTCTCACATATGTGGTATCGCTATACTCAGGGAGTAGCAGAATGTACTTTGGGAGTGTCATTTTTGCTATGTACAGTGGGGATCGAAAGTTTGGGCACCCCAGGTAAACATTTGTATTAATGTGCATAAAGAAGCCAAGGAAAGATGGAAAAATCTCCAAAAAGGAATCAAATTACAGATTAGACATTCTTATACGTCAACAAAAGTTAGATTTTATTTCCATCATTTACACTTTCAAAATAACAGAAAACAAAAAAATGGCGTCTGCAAAAGTTTGGGCACCCTGCAGAGTTAATATCTTGTACTGCCCCCTTTGGCAAGTATCACAGCTTGTAAACGCTTTTTGTAGCCAGCCAAGAGTCTTTCAATTCTTGTTTGAGGTATCTTTGCCCATTCTTCCTTACAAAAGTATTCCAGTTCTTTGAGATTTCTGGGCTGTCTGTCACACACTGCTCTTTTAAGGTCTATCCATAGATTTTCAATTATGTTGAGGCAGGGCCGTCTTTATTATTGATTGGACCCTGGGCAAATATTTTCCTGGGGCCCCCCC